>NC_056744.1:1689951163-1689995271 GCF_019279795.1 Protopterus annectens | reverse complement strand
AAGGTAACAAAAGCTTAGGGCCTACGTAAGCCTAGCCAGCAAGGTACCATAGCTTACACCACCCAAGAAAGATATTTTCCTGTGCAACTGTCCAGCAGAGACACAGAAGTGATCTCCGGGGTGTATTTCCTATTTCCCATCCACTCAAGATTTTTCTTGAAGAGTGCTAATGAAGAACTTTGCTTGACATAGATGGGTAGCTTGTTCCAGAGTATAGAAAATCTCTGGGACAGGAATCAATCCCTACAGCATGTCCTGTTTATTGTGGTGACAAGGTTTAGGTTCCCTAGAGCATGTAGCTTGGAGGGATTGGGATTTCTTTAGGTGTAGCATGTCCAACAGTTCTGGGTTTGACATAGCTTTATATGTTAGGCAGAGATCACCTCGGAGTAGGCAATGTGCTACGGAGTAAAACTGCAGTTTTTTGAGGCGGTCAGTGTAGGGCATTTGTTTGAGGCCGGTAATCCTCCTTGTGAGGTACTTCTGTGGCCTTTCCAGCTGCTGCAGATGTCTTGTGATGTACATTCCAAAAGGGGCATTGTACTCTATAACGGGTCTAATGAGTGATGAGTGGAGGGGAACAATGACCTCTTTTTTTTTTCCTGGATGAGAACCCTTTTATGATGAGGTGTGCCACATAGTAGGACTTCCTGACTACTGTGGTGATGTGACTATCAAAGGGAGAGACTACTGTCCACCTGGATCCCAAGGTCTCTTATCACGCATTCGGTGTTAAGTAGAGTGCTGCGTGTGTGGTAGTTCATGGGTACAGAGTTTTTACCAAAGGGGATGACACTGCACTTTTTGGCATTGAGCTTGAGGCCATGGCTCTGACACCAGGCATCTGTCTCAGTGCGGCCCTTCTGTAGGATGTCCACCTCATTTGGGGATTTGACTATGGCTCCTAGTTTGCAGTCATCTGCGAACTTCGTCAGCCAGAGGCCTTCTGTGTTAGCCTGTACTTCCGAGAAGTAGATACCAAACAGGAGAAGTCCCAGGATGGAACCCTGTGGCACTCCACTTGTCACTGCCTTGAGGTCAGATTTGGTGTCTGCAACTTTTACAGTGTGAGTTCAGTCAGTGAGCCAGTTTGCACCCCATCTTGTGATGTAGGGATTTATACCTAGTTTAGTGAGTTTAGCTATAATTCCAGAATGGGGGATGGTGTCGAAAGCCTTGGCGAGGTCAAGATAGACTGTGTGAACCACCTTACCCTCATCCACGGCTTTGGTGACTGCCTCAAAGAAGTCAATCAGGTTCAGGAGGTATGATCTGCCTTTCACAAATCTGAACTGGGTAGGATATAGAGTTTGGAGGTTACATTCTCACCCTCTGTTTAACTTCACTAGTTAGGCAGGTACTCACTTTACAGAAATAAATCGGCAAACAAGTAACCCTACAATGTAAATGTAAAGGTTTGGGAGTATCATCTCCTACCCAAGGGATCCCGAAGATGCTGGTACCGTAGTGTTATCCCATGCTCCCTGATGGAAAATACACACAAGAATAGCATTGATGATCAGAGTGAAGTTACTGATCTTACTGCATGGCATATGAACTCAGCATTAATAATCTGTGAATAACTGTCATTAGATCATTTTGTGAAGTTCTAGCATTATCCACAAAAAGTAGACCTGTCCAGATGGCTCCATTTTAATGTTCTGTACAAAGCTATGTAAAGATTTATTATTTATACCTTACAGACCTAAACTGCTTTGCCGTACTTTTTTTTCTATTTGTTACTTACTCGTACTATTATATTTTCTATGCACTGTCTTACGTAGTATATAGCTTCATGTTTACATGAAGTCCCTTGCCTCTGATATATAAGGCTTTGTGTGCTTTTTTTTATTCTTTACATGCTTTAAGTGTATGTTTATTTTTTGTTTTCAAAACAGATGTGTGTATATATTTTTTTCCAGATGTGACATATATGTATATAACTGTATTGTATTTCACAGCTTTAATTAATGCATTTTCATTTTCAACAATTGGCCAAAGTGGAACTTTAACAAATCAGAAAAAAGTGATTGTATGTGGGTGTGCTTCTGTAGTTCAGCTGACCTTGATAATCCCCAAACTTACTCTTACACTGAAATGAATGTCTCTTTGTAGCTGATGGTTCATTTCCATTTTATTGTGCTGGGCCTCTGATGTTTCCCCCAGTATGTGTATGTATACCTAGCTGTCTGTACACGTAAGCATGGACAAAGCACAAAAACACTTATTTGCAGTGTTGGCAAGATAGCACATTATTGTTATTAATAATAGTAGTAATAATATTAATATTATTTAAACATGGATGGTATAAGAGAAATAAGACCCTAAGTATTTATAACTAAAAATTAAGTATCTGTCCCCATGGGTGAAATGTTGTGTTCTTTTAGCATTTTTCTCTCTAGGCTCCGTGATCTCTCCTCCTTGTATGTTCTTCCATACTTCAAGGTTTTCTCATATGCAGAAAAAAAACACTGCCCCATTTTTCTTTCATATAATCAGCAGGGAAACTATAAACTGTATGAATTTTCTCAGAGTGTTTCTTTTTAAGTAGCTGCATGCAGTTATGCTCTCTGAAACTGGTGTGCAAACATGGGACTTGCCCACGTGGGGACTTTTTTTAACAAGATAAACGTTTTTTTTTTTTTTTTCAAAAAAGATTTTTATTAAAATTTGAATAAAGAAATAAATTACATAAAGTGTTCCATTTTTTTAACAATATTCAAAAAAGAAAAAAAACACAAACATTCTATATCTAACAAACAACATAACTATTTACAAATGACGTTCACATAAATATCAAACTAAGTTATTGGTTAGTTCATATACAATCAATAATTTTCTAGCAAGTCTAATAAATTTTTCCACATATTAATTCTAGACATGTTTCTATTAGTCCTTGACTTAATGGTCAAAAGTTCCAGACTGCAAACTTCAGTAAGAAGGTTTTTAAATTCTTGAAACGTAGGGGAAGTTTCTGATTTCCAGTTAATTGGTATTATTTTTCTTGCTACTGCTAAAATAGTCCATATTAATGTATATTTGGGTCCTTTAACACTTTGATGTATTGGAGTGTTAAATATAATTAACGATTTAGAAATCAAGAAATTATCTGTAAATAAACCTTGAAAGAAACTATTTATATCTTTCCAGTATTTTTTTAGAAGTATGCAGTCATAGAACATATGAGACCAGTCAGCTTTTAATACTTCTTTGCATCTCCAACAATCATTGATGTTCTTATTGAATTTATTTAGAATGTGTGGTGTTATAAAGGATCTATGCATATATCTCCAGTTGTATAACTTCCACTTCAGGGAAGATGTAGTGTAGTAGGCTGATTCCAATATATTTTGTTTGTCTTGATCTTTAGGAGCATAGTTATTAATTATATTGAAAAATTCCCAAAATTTATCAGTGTGAAAATTTGCATCATTTCTAAGTATTTTGTTTGTGTGCTAATTTGTTTTTGTCAGTGTTTATATTTTGAATAAGTGTAGTCAAAAATAAAATTATTTTAGGTAATGGATATGCTAAATGTAAGGGAATTGATTCCAAATTATTTATAATGTATTGCCTACATTCCTGTATGCATAGCCATGAGTTAGTCTGTCATATTCAAATTTTAGTTCCTCGAGACTTTATCCTATCTTTGTCTATTAATTGAGACCAATAAATAAGATGTTTCTCTTTGAATAATAGCATTTTTGTATTATCTATTGTGGTCAATATACCTTGAGTAAAAGCAATTGGAAAAAGAAGGAAAATCCATGTTTTATAATTAGTGGATTTGAAAATAAAGTTCCTAAATGTTTTTAGAATGAGTAGCAAATAATTTGATTTATTTAACTTATATGATTGTACTGTAAAGATATCTTTTAATATCCACAAAATAGGATTATTTAACATTAGTGTTTTTTGAATGTTTATTTTATTTTATTAGAAGAGTCCCATGCTGACTAGATTAAATATTGTTTCCATTTAGAAGAATATGTATTATTGATTAGAAAGGAGACTGTTAATAATCAAGGATAATATATATAATTCCAAGTTAGGAAATCTTATACCACCATTTGTCCAGCCATTTATATGATGTTGCAAAGCTATTCTGGATTTATTAGGATACCATAGAAATTTCAATAACAAATAATTATAATTTTTAATTGTCGTTTTAGGGGGAATTAATGAAAGTGATTGAATAATATAAAGCATTTTAGGAAGAATAGTCATTTTTTATAATAGAAAGCCTTTCATCCATGGAAGAGAGTAAATTATTCCATTTTTTATAGAATCTTCAATTTTGCTTAAACAATTATTAAAGTTTAATTGAATGATATATTTTATGTTATTGGTAATCACTATTCCTAAATATATTATCTGATTATTTTGAGGTACAAGTTTTTTATACTTTTGTTGAATTGTGTTTTGTTTTGGATTAATTGGGATGATCTGAGTTTTATTGTTATTAAAACTTAAGCCTGATATTTTTTGAAATTTATTAATATTTTTAAATATGGCAGGAATAGATCTGTAGTTTTCTCCTACTGTTCAGAATATCATCAGCAAATAATTGAATTTTAGATGAAGTATCTGAAATTAACTTATAACCTTCAATGTTTTCATCATCTCTTACTAAATTGGCCCATGGTTCCATAATCAATGTAAAATAAAGGGGGGATAAAGGACATCCCTCTTTAGTCCTTCTTGTAATAGGAATGTTTTCTGATATAACAGTGCCAATTTTGATATATGCCTGACTCCATTTATATAAGTTTGTTATAAGATTTATAAACTTATCCGAGAAATTCAATTAGTCTAGCAAAATAAAGAAATAGTCCCAATTAACTGAATCTAAGGCACAATTTATATCTAAACCTATTAAAGTTTTATTAGAGATTTTTGCTGAATCTATCAAAGTAATTGTTCTTCTTATGTTGTCATAAGTAGTTCTATTTACAATAAAACCTGTCTGATCATCATTTACTAATGAAGGCAAAAAATGTTTAATCTCTCAGCATGTATGGACACAAACGTTTTGTAATCTGTATTTAATAAAGAGATTGGTCTGTATGAAGAACATTTAGTAGGATCTCTATTTGATTTGATTTATTGGTGAGATAAAGGTATATTTCCAAGAAGAGGGTGTGAAGGTGTTGCTTTGGGAAATATTAAATACTTTATGCAGAATATTTAAAGCAGATTTAGGTAATAATTTATATATTTCTGGGATAATGCCATCATTTCCGGGGGCTTTGTGTAATTTAAGTTTTGTTATCTGGTTTTGTATATCTTGTAAAGAAATATGTTTATCTATATTATTAGTTTGATATCTTGATAATCTGTATTTAGTATACTTTGTTATAAATGTCTTAATGAAATCTTTTGAATCCGTTATCTGGGAATTCTGATTTATCTTATGAAAGAATTCTTTGAATTCCAGTAAAATATTGTGTATATATTAGATACAAGTTTCTTCTTTTTTGGGGAATAGATCTCCTTAATATGGTTGAGTTTTTTAAGTCTCTTTGTTTTATTTGCTAAGATATTTAAAGATCTAGGGTTCATTGAGAAGGTTATAAATTTAAATTTCTCTGTTCTGATTTTTGTTTTATGGTTTAAGATCTCAAGGTATTTTGTATTTAGTTATTTCTTTCTCTTTGTTTTTTCTATCAGTATTACTATCTAAGTTAAGTTTTAGCTTATCTAATTTGCATTGTAGATCTAATAATTCTTTGTCACAGGATTTTCTTTTATTATTATACCACGAGAGAATTCTCCCATATAGGAAGGCTTTTAAGGCATCCCAAATATAAACTTCTGATATATTATTAGTATTATTTAATGTGATAAAGTCTTGTATCTCTAAAAGTAAAAATTCTTTAAATTCTTTCAAATTAGTTATGTATGCTGGTATTCTTTTAATTGTAACAGTGTGATTTGTTTTGATTAGTAATTCAAAAGTTATTGAGTTGTGATCGGATAAGGGACATGAAATAACCTTTACTTTAATTAAATCATCTGTTAATTCTTTTGATATTAGAATTCTGTCTATTCTGAAGTTTGTTTTATGTCTGTGGGAGTAATGAGTGTATGGAAGTGAGTCTAAATCTGCAAAGCTATTTATATCTTTTAATATAAATGATTGCATAAAGTTCAATAGTAATTTAGCTGAAGTTAAAATTTTTCACAATTTTACTGAGGAGTTAGTATCTTCATCATTTAATTTACAATTAAAATCACCTGTTATTATTAAATTACCTTTAGCGAGACTATTTTATTTAAATGCATTTTAACAGTGTTTGAACGAATACCTGGAATCCAATATATATTTATTAAAGTATATATATTTTTTGTTTAGTTCTATTGTGACTGAACAAAACATACCTTTGTTATCTTTGTATACTTCTAGTATTTTAGGCATGGGAAGTGTTTTATTCCATAAAATAGCTACTCTTTTCTTTTCAGTATGTTCTGAGCTTGTGAAAATTGAATAATATCTGGTATTTAACTTGTCAGTATCTGTGAATATTAAATGTGTTTCTTGTAAAAAAAACAAGATGGGATTTATGAATTTTAAGATATTTGAGCAAGCTTCCTCTCTTGCAAGGATTATTTAAACCATTAATATTTATTGAAATACCCTTTAAAAGAAACATTTATATTATGTGTTATAAGTTATATACAAGGTAAAATATTTGTACTCCATTCGGGTAAGCACTAATGCTAGAAAACATACTTATCAAATCATAGACAAATTGAAGAGTCTCAAAATATGTTGCTATTGTGAACATCATAAAAAAAGTAACATATGATTGTAACAGAACATCAATATAACAACCCTTCCTGGAGTTGTAGACTCCTAATTTGAGTAGCATGTACCACTCAAATTATCCTCCTAACAAATAGCGACAATATCTCAGCTACTGTCAAATAGTGTTATTGTCTGTAAAAAAGAGAGAGAGGAAAAAAAATATATATATATATATATATATATATATATATATATATATATATATATATATATATATATTCTTCACTGTTTTCTTCCCTCATCCCCCTCTCCCCTTTAAACTATTCATTAAATTACTACTACACTTAAAATAATATATCCAATTACTATATCTGTGCTTGGAGTTTATTGTGAAGCAATTACATCAGACAGGAAACATAATTAAAACAATAAATAAACTGTTTAACAATCATAGTATTTCAGATAGGATTGTCATATGTATATGCTGGCATTTCTTTCCTTATATAACATTTAGTAATTTTGTATAACTGAAGTTTATATGAAGTACATTTACAATCAATTAATGTTTCATATTATGTATTTATGTTATTTACTATGCTTTAGTACTGCATATAAAATTATCTGATGTAATGTAATTTTTATATTTACTATAGGTACAAATACAGGTAGGGGGTTACAAATTGGAGATTACTGTGTATTTATATGTTTTACGTATCTGTTTATATGTATGGGAGTGTTTAAACTGTTTTTGTGTTTATATACCTATTTGCGGTGAAAACCGTGGTTCAACATACTAAAGAGTCAGTGCGACTTTCCCATAAGGTTAAAGCTCACAAAAATTGTGTTGCACAGTCAAGAATGATGTCATCAGGGTGCCTCTTCTTTCTATAATGAATGGAGCCTCTCGTGCTGGATTTCAAAGCTGTCCTGAGTAAAAGCGGGAACAGTAATGCTTGAATTCTTCTTTTTTTAGTTTCTTGGGTCCACGTGGAACAACTGATGAAACTGGTATGTGAAAAAAAAACTGAAAAGTGCACGAGACTCTCAGGGGCTAACAATAATATGTTAGAGTGTAGATGCATCATTCTAATGACTTTCACGTTTGTATGTGCAATCGCTAAAGTAATAATTATTAAACAGAACTGTCCCATTAATCTTGCATAGATATTAGTAATGCATTAGATTCTGTTTACTTTTTACATACATCCTAGCCCTGAGAGCTTAACACTGTTCGTATTACACTAACGTCCACAATCAGATCCCTCTGTTTTTCACAAGATCATACGAACAGATTTTCATTTCCCCTTGTCTTTCATTTAAACCAGAAGAACATTTTCAATTGTATTCTTATTAAAATTTTTTAAACACATTCAAAGTACATAGCCAAACTTGCCGTATTTATGTTATCAAGATGTAGCACAGGAACACGCATACATATTGAATATTAAAAAAAAAAGGGGAAGAGAATGTTACACTTACATGTAGTTGCAACCTTGGATTTACTTTAAAGTCTTTATGTTTAGATTTAAAGTCTCATATTAATGGTGCATTTCTTTAGCTTCTTTTTTTTTTCGACTGACTTCCAGTTGTCATTTTCAGCTAACCTTTTAAGACTTGCACTTGCCCATTCCATATCTTCTAGCTTTTCAATTATTTTGTTAGAGTTAACAAAATTAAGGGCTGTGTCTAAATCATCAAACGTTTTGATACCATCCTGTAGAAAAATGTTTAATCTGGCTGTGAATAATATGTGAGTTTTTATTTGTGCCTTTTTGAGTTCTTTGATTAAGGGTAGGAAAAGTTTTCTTTTTGCTATTACTGTTGAAGAATAATCATTATCAAAACGAATGGCATTGTCATTTAATTTAATGGGAGCTTTTGCCCAGGCTGTTTTTAGCACTAGTTCTTTGTCATATGAAGATAAGAATTTTCCAATTACAGATTTAGAAGAGTTATTCTTACTTGTTTTAGATGAAGCAAAAGATCTGTGCACCCTTTTGATACCATATGACAAGGCTTCTGGTAAGTCTAGTACATCTTGGATCCAGGTTGTCAGGAATTTTGACAGATTGTTTCCTTCTATGTTTTCTGGTAAGCCAAATATTCTAATGTTATTCCTTCGAGACCGGTTTTCTAAGTCATCCACTTTGGATTGTAAGTATGTATTTTGCTTTATTAGAAAGTCTATATTATTCTCATCTTTATGTACTCTACTGTCAATGCCATTTAGTGCTAATTCAATACCTGAAATTTGAGATTTTTGAAACTGCAGATCTTCGTGTATCTTTTCCATTTGTTTAGTGCAGTCTTTTTTAAAGATGTCAATCTTTAAATCCATTTTATCTAGTTTGGCAGATGGTTCTTGTGCAGTAGTGAGTAAAGAATGTAGGTCCTTTTTTAGAGAAGATTCTTGATGAAGTGCTTTTGATGTAGCCATTCTGTTGTTAGTGAAGATAGATAAAGTATCCAAGGTGTTATTGACAGGAAAAAATCAAAATTTCTTCAGAATTTTTATATGTAGTTATAAAACTAGACGAGAGGAATTTATTACTGAAGACTGTAAGTTCCTCCGATAAGATTTACTGAAAAAATCCTGTCATACAAAATCTAAACTGACAGAGCTGAAGAGAATTGCTGCTATTCTGAGCCCATCTTGGCCACGCCCCCCAAGATAAACATTTTTAGAAAGCCACATTAACCCCTTACTTGCAAATCTGTATCCTTGATTTCATGTCCCTTTTATTCCCATCGGTAGTGGAAAAGCATTGTAAAGGAACATAGTTGTCTGATTTGTAAGGTGATACTTTTCTACACTAGTTTTAATATATTCCTTAATCTCTTTTTATATTTAAGGTGATAGTAACAATTAAAACAATGTACCAGTAAAAGCTACAAAGCAGGCTATATTACAGAATGTATAAAAGCAGAGTTTAAAGCATATGTTTCACTCTCGATCACCGAAAGTCCAGTCTGGGTCCAGTTCAGAAGACTGTTTCTGTGCGCACTACAGAACATGAATCCTTGCAGGGCCCTTCTCCCAACCTAGAAAATGAGGCTGTAACTTTCTTCTTCAAATGTGGCAGCCTTAATAGAGTAGAGTGCCAGACACACACTTGAGATTGTAGGTCATGTGACTTCAGCTATCCATGTGGCTCCTCTAGCCAGATACCCATGAGGGAATTAGAATGGCTTCTAAGGAATTCTTGAGGTCAGTAGTTGGAACCCTTAAAAATAAACACTGGTGTTGTTCTGTGTGAATAGGGAATTAGTTTGGTGGGTGAACCAGATGAAAAAATATGGATGCCCTTTAAATGACCAGGTCACAACCGGACCCAAACCATGGATAAATCAGACAAGGCCTGGGGTATTCTCACTTTAGACCTAAACGTGCAGGACACATGGAACTCTTAAGAAAAGGAAAATGCACATGAATATAAAAGAAATGTTGTTAGTCCTTTATGCTATGAGAGTGCTGAAGAGACAATTTGTGTCAGTGACTTTGAAGGTGGTTATAGACCACACCACAGTGATATAGTACATAAACTGGGAGGAACTCACTCCTACCATCTTTGTAGGGTAGATATACAGGCTTAGGATCAGCTATGCAGTACAGGTTTCTCCTAACTGCTACATACATACACTCACAGGAAAACTCAGTGATGGGAGAGCTGAGTAGGACTTCTGCAGACTGACATAAGTGGTTGCCACACAGTGGTACATTCCTAGAAACTACTACCAAATGAGGTATTCCTGAGAGGATCTGTTTACTTCTCTCAATAAACACCTGAAAACAATGTGTTTCAGAGTAACTTGTACTCAAAATTGGGCAGTGAACAACTGCTCCCTGAATTTGAGAGGCCTGCATTGGTATGCTTTCCCTCATATTGCTTTGCTTCCCAGGGTCACTCAAAAGATTAAGCAGAAGAGCCCAGAAATTATAGTAACTTTCATAGTTTTATAGTTTGGTACTAGGCTATTTGCCCTGGGGCATTTATAAGCCTAGCCGTAGTGATGTGGCTTTCACCACCCCATGTAATGGTACAAAAGTGTACAGTATAGATTTAGAATACTGTGCCTCTGTCTAGTAGTGACACAGTGAAGACCCCCTTACATAATAGAATTAGTTTACTGTGCCTCTGTCTAGTAGTGACACAGAGATGACTCCTGGGGTAAACCTACGAACTCCCATCCACTCGTCAAGATTTTCTTGAAGAGAGTCAGTGAGGGGCTCTGCCTAACATGAACTGGGATTCTGTTCCAGAGTATGGGAAGCCTCTGAGTTATGAATCTGTCCCTCCAGCATGTCCTATTCATATTTGTGCTGAGGTTTAAATCTTTAGCTCTTGTGGTTCTGATGGATTTGGATTTTTTGAGGTGGAGCATGTCCATCAATTCCTGATTGGACATGGCCTTGTACGTCAGGCTCAGATCACCTCTGAGCAGGCGGTATGCTACTGAATAGAGCTGGAGTTTCTTTAGTCTGGCAGATATGACATATGTTGGAGACCCTTAATCCTCTTGGTGAGGTACTTTTGGGGTCTCTCTAGCTGTTGCAAGTGCCGGGTGAGGTACATACCAAATGGGGCATTGTACTCAATCATGGGCCTGATAGGGGAGGAGTATATGGGTACAATGACCTCCTTTGATCTGGATGTGAATCACTTCATGATAAGGTGGGCAAGGTAGAAAGTCTTTCTAACCAATTTGGCAACGTGGGTGTCAAATGAGAGGTCACTATCGACTTGGGTCCCCAGGTCTCTGATTACTTTTTCCGTACTCAGTGGGTTACTGTCTATGTGATAATTTGTGGGTACTTTGTTTTTCCCAAAGGGGATGACTATACATTTTTTGGCATTTAGTTTAAGGCCATGACTCCGGCACCAGTTGTCCGTTTCAGTGAGGCCTTTCTGTAGGATGCATGTCAGCTGGTGTATCGACTATGGCACCCAGTTTGCAGTCATATGCGAACTTTGACAGCCACAACCCTCCCATGTTTGCTTTCACATCTGAGAAATAAATGCCGAACAAGAGGGGTCCCAGGACAGAGCCCTGTGGGACACCACTTGTGACTGGCTTTGAGTCTGACATGGCTCCAGCGATTTTTACTTTATGGGTTATATCCTTTAGCCAGTTTGCCACCCATCTTGTGACATATGGATTTACATTTAAGCTGTTGAGCTTGTCTATGATGCCAGAGAGGGGTATTGTGTCGAAAGCTTTAGCCAAGTCCAGGTAGGCTGTATGGACTGCTTTGCCCTCGTCATTGGCTTTAGTGACTGTTTCAAAAAAGTCAACCAGGTTCAAAAGGCAGGATCTGCCCTTTACAAAGCTGAACTGGGTGGGATCAAGTGTCTGTAAGTCCCCAATATCTCTGTTTATGAGTTCCATAATGATTTTTTCCATAGCTTTGCAGACCAGGCTGGTTAAGCTTATGGGGCGGTAGTTACCAGGGTCTGTAGAGGTGCCTCCTTTGTGGAGTGGGACTACTGTTGCTGTACGCCAGTGTTCAGGTACATATCCTGTAGTAAGGCTAAGGTTAAATAGCATTTTTACGTGTGGGTTTAGCTGCTCTTGGAGTTCACGTAGCACGCAACCCGGGATACCATCAGGTTGCATTGATGCTATGTTTTTAGCTTTGCTGAGGGCGGTTCTCACCTGGACATCTGAGATGACAGGGAGGTTACATTCAGCTGGGATAAGTATTTCTTCTTTTGGGGGTGAGGGAGGGAAGACATTTGCACTGAACCTGTCGGCCAGAATGTTGGCAATATCTGTGGGTTCAGTGTATTTTTTGTCATTGTGAACTAACTCTGAACATATCTGAGGGTTTCCGCCCAGGTTTCTAACATAGCTGAAGAAGGCCTTGTGGTTATCTTTAGTGTCCATAGCGATTTTTCTCTCAAAGTTGGCCTTGGATGTTTTTATGAGAGAACGTAGCTTTCTACTAGTGCTGATCAGAGATGCCTTCTCTTTATGGGATTTTGCTCTGTCGTGCAGTAGCTTCCTTCTTTTGTTATACAATTTGTTTATGGCTGGGGTCCACCAGACAGGACGCCTGCCCTTGGTGGAGAGGGTCTTTATTTTATTTGGAGATTGCATGATCCATGCATTCTTGGAGATGTCCGTAGAAAGCATTTGTGAAGGATTCTGCATTGTGGGATGTGGGTACCACTGGCCCAGTGGGCTTAAAGGATACCATCTCAGTTTTAAGAAGTGTAAAGTCGGCTTTTGAGAAGTTTTTCACTGTAGTCTTTTGTGTTCGGGGTGGAGGTGGGATATGTATATCCAGGGTGATTAGTTTGTGGTCAGATATCACTAGTGAGGGGTATACTTCCGGTGTGGAGCACTTTGTCCCCATGTTTGTGATGATCAGGTCTAGTATATTATTGCCCCTTGTGGGAGAGGTGACTAGCTGTTCCATTGCATTTGAATTTATGAATTCCAGGAACCTTTTGGCTAGGGTGTTTGGGCTAGAATAATGCACCCAGTCTATGTTAGGGTAGTTAAAGTCTCCCAATATAGGTTCATAGGTTAGTACTAGGCTAACTGCCCTTGGTGTTTGGTGAGACATTCATATCCTCCAATGTCTTCAGGAAGGCTGAGTAAACACCTGAAAACAATGTGTTTCAGAGTAACTTGTACTCAAAATTGGGCAGTGAACAACTGCTCCCTGAATTTGAGAGGCCTGCATTGGTATGCTTTCACTCATATTGCTGTGCTTCCCAGGGGCACTCAAAAGATTAAGCAGAAGAGCCCAGAAATTATAGTAACTTTCCTTTCTGGTTAGGAGGCACTGGATCCTCCTACCTGCTGTCATGGGAAGAGAAGGACTTTTCTGTTGCCACAGAATGCCAGCTTTCTGATGCAGTGTGTATGTGTTCTGTCCACCCTGAATATAACAGCATTGAGGGTATGTTTAATACTTACCTTCAAACAAATGTAATCCAGTGAGGTGCAAAAAATCATGATGAAAGCTAGGAGGCCTATTCCTAGAATTTCATAATTTAATGAAATGTAACTGATTAATCCTGTGTTGCCAAATGAGGAACATGTACCATAAAAAGGGAGGATGTACCTATGGTTCTTCTGTACCTCCCCAAACCTTTTTCATCTGGCTTAAAATACACCTCATTGAGGGTACACCCCTCAGACATTTCTGGTCATCTGCTGCTAGACTTTCCCTAACATTCACACCACCTTGCCATGCAGTTTTTGAAGGGTATTCTGCACCTCAGAATTGGCTCCAACCTATGACTTACCTGTATGGTTGAAAAATTGACTGTTGACTTTTGAAATGATGTCAAGTGCAACTGCAAAGTTTTTGTTTTGCATAACTGTACTTTTAATTGCAGTTGTATTCACCAAAAGGGTCAAATAGCTCCAGACCTTAATGTAAAAGGAACCTTTAATGGCATTTTACAAAAACAGGGTGACTCTGCAGGCTAATCCCCTCCTTCCTGCCCCAAGTCATTATGGAAATAAGGCTAAGCTAAGGTCTCCAGCTACCAGTCTTTTCTCCATATTGTTTAGAACAAGGCATAAATACTTCTGCACTTAATGTGCATTCACAAGCACCTGATATTTTATGTAGACCACATTAAGGACATTAGAACGATGAACCAGTTGTCTGTAGCTTTTAATGAAAAAAAAGACCCCATGTCCAAGCAGACTGTTAAAAATGGATATTTCCAGCAATAACATTCATCACAAAGTCCATAACAATTCTCCACAATGAAAGTAAGAACACACACAACACATCCAGAGCAACCACTAGAGCCTACCCGGAAGGGGTCAGTGTACAGGACATTTTAGAGGGCACCACATGGTCCTCAGTACACACCTTTCTTAAGCACTAAAGATGGACATTACCTTTATTTGCTCCTGCCATTTTGAAAGAATGCTGCCCCTCTGTCCTAAATAATTATAGCATAAGCCTCAACAAACGTCTTTGAAGTTATGACTGCTTCAGTGATCCACATGAAGAGCATAGTACAGTTGTGTGACAAACCGACCATAACTGGAGATGTTTGAGAGCGGTTACTACTGCAGTCTGTCCCTTCTGTTTTGAGAACCTAGGGCTGGGGCGAGTGTCCATGCTCTTTCATCATAAACCTGATCCTTTGTTTCATTTTTGTTTCTTATACTTTTCTTCCTGGTTGTTCTCCTTCGGAAGTGTAGAACACCCTGCATCTCAGTTTAATACCTCTGGGGAAATTCCTCTACAGCATTGAGTATCATGACAGACCGTGATCTATGAAGAGGCATGAAAGATCCAAAGATTTTAAGATTGAATGTCACCTTTATGCCAGGTATGTGTAGATGTATGTTGGGTACATAAAGTGACATCAGTCTGGCCAAGGTGGAAGGTTACTCCTCTTTAAAATTCTGGATGTATATCAGACCCTATCCTGAGACAGAGCTACCTGTTGCCATGACTACAACAGTGACCATACACAATTATCCACTGTTAAGGTGGTTATGCAGTACTCCTTTCTCTGGATATGCCTCTCAAGTGCATCAGTTTGAGGTACGTTTCTCATTTCCACCCTCACAAATCCTTTTGCAGCAAGGGCATGGCAGTTTTCATGTGTTCCTGAATGAAATTTAGCAGTATAAACTTACATTAGTAAGTGATACTCTGTAATCTGCTTATGTCAGACATTGTTGCACTTCATTGTGACCATTTGTTACATTGTAGCACTAAGTTTCAATGTGCTTTGCACTAGATCACACATTTTGCCAGTTTATCTATATATATATTTTTTTTTTTTTTTGAAGTTTGGCAACCAGTGCTAATCTGAAAGGACCACTTTCAGCCTCCCGGGGAAGTGCAGAATGTTGCATTTAAATGGCAAAGTATAAATAGGTTTGCATGAAAAGATGAAACAATGTTATGGGAGTCAAAGTTATACTACGACCGCAGTATGACTTTAATAAATATTAGGAAAAGTGGTGAGGTATTCCTGTAGGTATGATTGGTTGGTGTGTTATATATTCAAAACTTGATTTTTGCAAATTATTTTGTTAGTTTTGTACTGTTTTGTACCCCTTAAAACTGTTCATAGAAGACTAACTTCTAAATGGAGTCTGAATTGTTTTTGCTCTTTTTATCATGTTAATAGCAGCAGAAAATGTTAACTTTAAAAATGGAAAATGCATTTATAATATTTAAAATGGGAAAAACTGCATATGTGCTGTTAGTAAAATGACATGCATGTATTTCATCATTGTGTTACAGTACTAATAATTAATCTGTTTGTAGGCAATGTGAGCAGAGAGTGGAGCATGTGCAGGCGTCAGCAGCCATCACTTGGAGCATCTCTATTACGTTATCCTACAGAGAACCTGCAGCACTCTGTTCAAACTCTGAAGGGCTCCGACAAGCATCCTGTTATACCTGTAGCACAGCTTCATCCAGGATACACCTGCAACATGAACTCTGAATGTGACCAAAGTTCTGTAGTACAGCAAAGTCCATTAGTACATCAGAGAGCTAACAAAGAAAAGAAACCATATAAATGCCCTGAATGCAACAAATGTTTCAAACACAGGAGCCATCTAGTAGTACATGAAAGGATTCACACTGGGGTGAGACCATATAAATGTCCTGAATGCAACAAATGTTTCAATCACAGGAGCCATCTAGTAGTACATGAAAGGATTCACACTGGGGAGAGACCATATAAATGTCCTGAATGCAACAAATGTTTCAATCACAGGAGCCATCTAGTAATGCATGAAAGGATTCACACTGGGGTGAGACCATATAAATGTCCTGAATGCAATAAGGGTTTCATAACAACTAGATACCTTAGAAATCATCTGTCAGTTCACACTGGGGAGAAACCATATAAATGTCCTGAATGCAATAAGTGTTTCAGACAAAGGGGGGGTCTAGTAATACATGCAAGGACTCACATGAGGGAGAGACCATATGTATGTCCTGAATGCAGCAAGGGTTTCACAACAACTCGTCACCTTGGAGATCATCTGTTAGTTCACAGTGGGGAGAAACCATATAAATGTCCTGAATGCAATAAGTGTTTCAGACACAGGAGCCATCTAGTAGTACATGAAAGGATTCACACTGGGGCGAGACCATATAAATGTCCTGAATGCAATAAGTGTTTCAGAGAAAAGGTGTTCTACTAGTCATGAAAGGACTCACACGGGGGCGAGACCATATAAATGTCCTGAATGCAATAAGAGTTTTAAACACAGGACCCATCTAGTAATACATGAAAGGATTCACAGTGGGGCGAGACCATATAAATGTCTTGAATGCAATAAGTGTTTCGGACAAAGGAGCCATCTAGTAAAACACGAAAGGATTCACACTGGGTTGAGACCATATAAATGTCCTGAGTGCAATAAGTGTTTCAGACAAAGGAGTGCTCTAGTGAAACACGAAAGGACTCACATGGAAGCAAAACCATATAAATGTCCTGGATGCAGTAAGTGTTTCAGACAAAGGAGTGCTCTAGTGCAACACGAAAGGACTCACACAGGGAGATGAAAAGTCAGCAAGCAAAGGAGAGTAGTAGTGCTGACATTGAATTCATCCTCTAGTCTTGGTGAGTACATTCATGAGGTGGACCCTGTTTTTCACAAAATCTCACCAAGACGACACTGATATATAGACTGTGTTTATATAACATATACCATGGACAGAAGTAAGGCAAAAACAAAAAAAGATAGCTGCATGCCCAAGACCCAGGATAAAAAAGGGCCCAATGCTGGTAGGCACACAGGTGTCAGGATGGGAAAAAAATGACCGTGTAGAATGCTCAAAATCCGGAAACATTCCTACAATGAGGTTAGGCCAGTCCCAAGATGCCCCCCCCCCCCATTGCAGAAAGAAGTAGCAGTCCACAAAAATCACAAAAACTGATGAGCCAAAGAAGAGCCACAAAGATGATGGACTATTGAGGATAAGAAAGAAATTATGTATTGTTACTATTATGCAAAAAGCGCAGAATTACCAGACGGAGGATATATAAAGAGATTGAGATAAATTAGAAGAAAGAAAAATATTTTCACAAGAAAAGTTGTCAGAAGCTTCAAATAAAAATTTGTGTTCATTAATACAACAGATCTTTGAAAAACAGTATATAGATCAAAAAACTTTGATTTGTTTGGAAAAAGAAGCATCTGAGGAAGTGCAAAAATGTAAATAACAAAACCTAGATAGTTTTGAAAATTATAAAAAAGAAATATGGACATGGGAAAGTAAGAGAGAGAGATGATATGGTGCAGTATTTATGCAAAGCAGAAAGCCAAGTTAACTAATGTAGAGAAAGCAGTTACGGAGTTATTTGAAGAGAAATATAGGCAAAGGCATCCAGATATGGAAAATTTCACAATGAGAAAGTTAATATCACAAAGATGGAATGTGAAAAAGAAGATTAGTAAAGCAGAGGTTAAGGAAATAGAAGATGAAATTATGGAATGTCTACAGATTGAAGGATTTAATATAGAAAGTCTAACACAGACTGCATCACAGCATGATGGAGTGAGTCCCCAAAGTAAGGAAAAGCAGGAAGATCAGGAGATATCTAAAGAAGGAATATGGACATGGGGAAAGAAAAATATTTAATATGGTGTAATATTTATGCCAAGGAGAAAGCAAAATTAACTAATACAAAAAGAGCAGCACCAAAGATATTTGAAAAGGAAATAAAGGCAAAGGAATCCGGATATGGAAAATCTTACAATACAAAAAATAAGAAGACAAAGATGAAAGGAGATCAGTAATGGAGAAGTTAAAGAAATAGAAATTGAGGTATGGAGCACCTGCAAAGTGAAGGGTTCAGTGTAGAAAATCTAATGCAGAAAGCACCACAACAGGATAGAGTAATGGATACTCAGATTATGGGGAAACCAGTGGAAAAGGAAGCAATTGGTCAGGTGCCATATCAAGATATTCTGGAGCCTTCCATAGGAAGCCATTATAAATGTTCAATTAAAGCTAGGCAAGGGAAGGGACAGGAGACTGTGGAAACTCTGATGCAGTCAACATTGAGGAGTGATAGGCCAGTGAGTTCCCATATGACAAAGCAATGGATGGCACAGGATGAAATTGAAGATAAGGTGCCACAGGAAGATGCTATAGAACTTTCTATAGAATGCCCACAGGAAGCGGAAAACAAAGAATGTGCCTTTAGTTTGGAAGAAAATGAACTAATTGAAGAGTTGCTTGATTTAATGGACAAAGATAGATGTATTAAAATCACAGAAAGAAATAGATTACAGAAGGTCAATAAAACCCCAAAAGTCAGAAGTCTGAACAAATTAACACAGTAATTAGGACTGTCCATAGAGATCCATGCAGTATAACAGAAGTAAATGGGTTATGTTACTGTGCAGCTAAATTAATAACTGATAAAAGTTCTACCACAAGAGCACATGGTAGTGAAGCAAAGGAAGGGGAGAAATCGAATACCATCATGGAAGTATCGAACAGAGAAAAATATAATGTAATTAAGACAATAACTTTCACTGTTAGAAGACTATAGAAGAGGGGAAAATACTAAGACTGATAGATGTGATAAAAGCAGTGTGCAGAATTAGAACAGACCAGGATGTATCATGCACTATTATAAATAACAAACTAAAAATTTTAGCACAGGCAGAAAATTGTAGAAGATACACAGAAAAATACAAAGGAAAAGTACAAAATAAGTAATTTAGTGATGACCCAAAAAAGTTCTATACAGAATAGGGAAACAAGGTAAAAGGAATTGAAAGACTGCCAAAAAAAGAAGAAATAGATACATTTTGGAGAAGCATCTGTGAAGATCTTGTGGAACACAATAAAGACACTAAATGAATAAAAGAAGTAAAAGAAAGAATAAGAAGTTTAAAGGTACAATAGATAAAATGGGATGAAGTAACAGCCAGAGAGATTGAAACAAAGTTAAGAAAAGCCTCTAATTGGAAAGCACCAGGCCCAGATGCAGTACTTAACTTTTGGTTAAAAGTATTAACATCTTTGCATGAAGACTCAGCCACGAGTAAGAACTATTTATATGTGCATCCCAAACATACATAACCTGGCTAACCACAGGTAAAACAATGCTCCTACTTAAGAATGAACCTGCAAGCTACCCCAAAAATTGTAGACCAATAACTTGTCTACCGATGACGTATAAACTATACATGGGAATTGTAAAAACACGAACAGTAGCCACCGGCTTCACAATACAGGGTGTATCCTGAATAAAGTTACAAATGCCAGACTCCACAAAACGAACTGATGTAAAGCCCAAATGCAGACTCAGTTAAAGTTCATAGCACCAAAATTTATTCCACACAAACAAGAACAGCAACCTGGGATTGAGCGTGCTTTCTTCTATTATCAGACTTCATCAGAATCCAACTAGATAGCTGTCACTTGCCATTAAATACTAGATTCACACCCAAATTATTCAATTAATACAATTAACAACCAGATTTTCAAATGTTAAAATGTTAATACATTACTATGCTCAGAAAACTCCTATATTAATAAAATATATTAAAACATTTTTAATGTATAAAAAATCTTTAAAAAACCAAAGGCTCTTAGACCTCTTGCAGCTACACTAGTAACTTTTTAAGAATATTTAAAAACTGTTTACAAAATTGTTTACAAAATATTTACAAAATATTGATACTAAACAAACAATGGTGTGTGCAGGCAAATAAATACTCTATATTGCCACTCTGTACTGTCATATCTCATAATTAATGGTGCATACAAGTTATACAATGAATGGATACTATAATACTGTATCTTGTAAGTATCATCTAATCAACTGTAAATAAATATACATCAATATTTAATTATGTAATTATAACAATATACTTAATGTACTAAAATATGCAGAGTAAGTATGATATATAATACATATTAGGTGGTATAAAGTCAATAATCATTGTTATTGTAGCAACGTCAATAAACACACGGTGGATTTACTTATTGGGTATACCATAATAATAAAATTCAATAAGCATGATGTTAACATAATGTGTATATATATATATAAATACATCAATAAAAAAGTTGTTAAAATCAATTTTTATGTGCGGTATTGTGTGTTATTGTACCAGTTTGGGGTCATTGGCCAATAATTTTAAGGCCGGTTTAATGGAAAGGTGGTCATTCAGTCCATTTGGACCACAGGCATCAAGTCTAAGTTGCCACATTAATTCTTTAAATTCTAGCTGGGACTCCCAGTCACCACCTCTGTCCCACATCTTTACCTCTTCCAAAACCCAAAACTTAATATTGGTGTTAACGCAAGTCATGCAGTGCCTATACAATGCATTATTCTCATTACATTTATTGATGTCCCTAGTGTGTTCATAGATACGTTGCTTTAATTTACGTTCGGTCTTGCCTATGTAATATTTGTCACAAATCAAACAAAGGGCTAAATAAACCACTCCTTTTGTTTGGCATGTAAAATGACCTCTACTTTTTAAGTTAACATTTAATTTTTTCAACACAAGTTTCTTGCTGTCCAAAATAAATGTACATTGACCACATGTTCCACACTTATGGGTCCCCACCTTCCGTTGTGTTCCTCCCCTATACTGATTTTTCTTTCTCTCAAATAGTTCTTTGAAATTTGTGTTTCTCCTAAAACCAAATCTTAGTGGTTCTTGGAAAACTGTACAATCAGTATGGATTTTGGAAAACATTTTCCATACTTCATTTATACCCCGTTGTATCCAATGTATATTTTTGAAATATGTTAACATTAAACGGGGCATATCAGATGTACCCTGCTTGGTGTTATTTTTAACCGTAAAATCAATGGTTAGTACACCATCTTCCTGTACATTAGAAGTCAAAAGTGGGTAATAGTGGGAATTCCTTCTCTTTAAAACCTCACGCTTCACATTCTTTATAAGCTTAGTTGGATAACCCCTCGCCTTAAATAACTGCTGTATAAATTCTAATTCAGCTTTGCATATCTCCTTATCACTTGTCATCCTGGAAGCCCTAATCATTTGTCCTTTGACTATGTTCTTCCTTAAATACAAGGGATGGTCACTATCAAAATGGACATATGAATTGGAAAAACACTTTTTCCTAAAGATCTTGGATTCATACTTGTTTTTGAACTTGTTTTTTGTAATTGTTACATCAAGATAGTTTACATAATCTATGTGATGTTCATATGTAAATTCCAAAAAACAAGTTGTAGTGTGTAGGTATTTAATAAATTCCTCTACTTCATCCCCACTACCATTCCACACTATAAAAATATAGTCCAAAAATCTAAAGTATGAAACAACAAATTTCCAAAATTTTGATTTAAACACAAATTCCAACTCCCAGAACAACATAATGATGTTGGCATATGTGGAGGCACACGAGGACCCCATGGCCACGCCCCCTATTTGATGATAGATGTCACCTTGGAAGAAAAGATAATTGTTTTTCAAGACCAATTCCATATTTTCAAGCAACAGTCGGAAATCCTGTAAACTTAAGGTCTTAAATTCTACCAACATGGATTCAAACCATGTTAAACCCAGGTCGTGAGGAATTACTGAAAAAAAATCCCTCACGTCAATGGTAACAAAAGTGTATTTCTCATCATATCTAACCGTATTAAATTTCCTCAAGAAATCCCATGAATCTATCAATAAATGGTGGTAACCTTGCTGAAAATTTTTTAATTTTCTGTCTATAAAAATCGCTAGGGGTTGTGTCTTGAGAGGTTACAATAGGCCTTAAAGGAGGGTTATGGGTGTCCTTATGTATTTTTGGGATGCCAAATATTTCTGGTATCACAGGTTTGGGTACTCTTAAATAATTATATAAATCCACATCTATGAGTCCCTGTAGTAGGTTGTCTTCTAACCATATATCGATCTTTTTATAACTGATTTTCATTTCATTCCTGGAAGCTATTCTATATCTATTACCAGTGTGTAAAATTTTTAGCATCCTATCTACATAATCCCAATGATCCATAAGGACTACCCCCCCACCCTTATCGGGCTTCATAATCCTAATTTTCTCATTTGTCTGTAACATCTTTAATATGTTTGTTTCTTCTAATGTTAAATTATTGTATTCACTCATAATACCCTCTTTGTCATACCCTTCCCTAATCGTATGTATGACACAACTCTCAAAATTCGAAATATCATGTTGTAATGGAGGGTTAAACGTACTTTTTCTCTTCAACCCATTAATCACATTATGTTCGTCCCTCTTGAATGTTGTCTTAAAATGTAAATTCCTAGCAAAAAGTTTTACATCCAGCAGCATTCTTTCTATTCCTGGCCTTTTTACAGGAATAAAAGTAAAACCTTTTGAAAAAAGGCTAAAGTGAGAAGGTGTAACTTCCACATCTGTAAAATTGTAAATAAAAAAATTGTCTTTTTCTCTAACATCACACTGCATGGTGTTACAATTTTCTTCGTGGAAGGGAACTAACTCAGTTCCTCTTGCTGTTTCATTCTCGGGCCCACACAGTTCATCAAACCCCTCTAGACAGTACAAAGGTTCATGGCTGGAATAAACCACATTCTGAACCTCACCTACTGTTAATTGTACCTTCCCCTCCTTTGTACACGTGTATTCCCTGCTGCTTCGGCATATGAGAAGGGGTGGTGCTGTTTCCGTATCCTTTCGGACCTTCTCACCCCCTCCATCGGTTCCCCCAAAGGGTGGTACTGATCTACTTCCCTTTCTTCAAATGAATCACTAAAGCCATAATTGGAACATGCTTGTTCCTGTTCATTTTCCTGTATCTGGGTCCCATGTGAATAGTGGGTTTCCCTATCAAATGTTGTATTATAAACACCTCTTCCTCTGAATGTATTTCTACCATATAACTTAGTTTTAAAGTGTTTGTTAGGGTCAACATATGCTTTCCCCTCTTTATAATCAAATAAATCTCTTTCAATCTTACCTAACTTCCGTTTATAATTCTTATTCAAACTCAAATCTACATTGTGCAATACTTTAAAATATACATCTTTGTATTCATGTATAGAGAACATAAAATCTTTTGTAATCTCATCCTGCAACACATCAATTCGTTTTTTAATTATTTCTAACAGTTCAGTGTTACTGCTAATCATGGCTTTTAAAATGGAAATGCCACATTCGTTTAAAATATCCGAAATAGTTTTAAACAGACTTTCATTCTCCTTATACATGGGAATTGATGCCGGCAGAGTTTATAGTCATCTTGAAGAAAATTCAATTATGGCAGTAGAACAAAAGGGCAATAAAAGAAAGTCCTGTGGAACAAAGGAGCATCTGATGTTAAATAAAGTCATAGTGGAGAACTGTTAAAAAGGGGAAGAATCTAAGTATGGCATGGATTGACTACAAAAAAACATTTGATAGCATTCCACATTCATGGATAAGAGAGTGCTTAAAAATGTACAAGATACATCCTGCACTGATAACTGTTACAGTGACCGTGAAACAATGGCAGACTACTTTGCAATTAAATAATGATAAAGGACAAATTGCTACCCCAGGGATACAAATTTAAAGGGGTATATTTCAGGGTGACACTCTCACTATTACTATTCTGCCTTGCCTTTAGCCCATTAAGCTGTCTACTTAACAGCTTAGGCCATGGATACAGAGTGGCTTCTAGAAAACAACAAAGTCTAAAGACTGTTATTCTTTTGTCAATGATTTAAAACTCAATTATGGCAATAGAACAAAGGGGGCAATAAAAGAAAGTCATATGGAATGAAGGATCATGTGTTGTTAAAGTCATAGTGGAGAACTGTAACAAGGGGGAAGAATCTAACTACGGCATGGATGGACTACTAAAAAGCATTTTACAGTATCCTACATTACTGGAAAAAAGAATGCTTACAAATGTATAAACTACATCACAGTGACCATGAAACAATGGTAAACCACTTTGCATGATAAAGGACAAATTATTATTCTGGAGATAATAATTCAAAAGGGGATATTCCAGGGTGGGTAGGGTTACCAGCTGTCCCACTTTGTTAGGGACAGTCCCTCTTTGGGTTCATAGGTTCTTAGGTGTGTACTAGGCTAATGGCCCTGGAGCCTACATAAGGCTAGCCCAAGAAGATTCCCAGGCATCATGTCACCCAAAGTTAGTTCCCAGTGCCCCTGTCAAGCAGGGCCACTGAACTGATCCCTAGGGTGAACTTCCTATTGCCCACCCACTCATCAAGATTTCTCTTAAAGAGGGCCAGTGAAGTGCTCTGCTTGACATGAATGGGAAGTTTGTTCCAGAGTATGGGAAGTCTGTGTGTTAGGAACCTGTCCCTCTAGCATGTCCTGTTTATTGTGGTAATGATGTTAAGGTACCTGGAGCATGTGACATGGAGGGATTGGGATTTCCTTAGCTGTAGCATATCTAGCAGCTCTGGGTCAGACTAAGTAGGTGATGAGAGACCAACTATAGCTGGAGTTTTTTTTAAGTCTGTCCATGTAGGGCATGTGTCTAAGGCCCAAGATCCTCTTAGTGAGGTATTTTTGTGGCCTTTCCAGTTGTTGTAGGTGTCTAATGAAGTTCATACCAAATGGGGCATTGTATTCTATAATAGGTCTAATGAGGGATGAGTACAGAGGGATTATGACCTCTTTCTTCCTGGATGAGAAACCCTTTGTAATCAGATGTGCCACATAGAAGGACTTTCTGACTACAGTGGCAGTGTGGTTATCAAAGGAGAGGTTGCTGTCAACCTGTGTCCCTAGGTCTCTTATTACACCTTTGAACACCTTCGGTGTTTAGTGGACTACCGCCTATGTGGTAGTTTATGGGCCCCGAATTTTTCCCAAAGGGAATGACAATGTACTTTTTAATATTGAGCTTAAGGCCATTGTTCTGGCCAGTTGTGGGCAGTTGTTTTCTGCAAAACTTTGAAAAAATGGCAAATGTCCTGATATTTTAGGACAAAACTATTTCCCATATTTTATGTAATAGTTGCATAAAACAGTTATTCTGTATCTGAAACATCTAAATGTTATAAGAAACAGAATATGCAACTAAAATGCTACAAGAAAAAACTTTTATTTAGGCAAAAAAGTGAAGTTCTGTTCTTTCTACTGGCCATGGGTATGTTTTGCCCTGTGAAATCTGACATTTGTACTAAAAATGTCCCACTTTAAGCATTTTAAAAGTTGGCAACCCTAAGGGTGGCTCTATGTTACCGTTGCTCTTTTGCCTTGCCCTTAACCCATTAAAGCTGTCTTGTCTCCCAGAAAGCAACAAAGTGTAAAGATTTCTCATCTTCTTTGTCACTTTAAAACTGTATAGTTCCTCAGATAAGGAACTGAAAGTACAGCTGCAAGTAGTCAAAACTTTTTCAGATAATATAAGAATGTCATTTGGCCTCTTAAATGTGCAAAAGGAACCTTTTAAAGCAGGAAAGCTGCAGCACCAAGAAAACATCAGTTTGGGACAAGAATGTGATGTAAAAGAACTTGAGCAATTGGGAGTTTGTAAATATTTGGGAATTGATGATGGATCAATAGTAAAACATGAACAAATGTGAATAAAACTTAGTAAGGAATATTTTAGAAGACTATCCTGAAAACAGCGTTAACATCTAGGAGCAAAATTCAAGCAATAAACCAATTTGATCTTCCTGTCCCAACCAATTTTTGATTGATTGGCCCCAAAAGGTGTTGGCTAGATTAGACAGGAAAACAAGAAGGATGTGTCATGCTCAATGATTTATAAAAATCAGTGCATACCAAGATTATATATCCCCATTCCACAGGAGGTATGAGCCTCTTTGAAATTGATTACATGTGTAGATCTGCAATTGTGGGACTGCATACATATCTGCTGACCTCACAAGACCCAAACATAATCATAATTTTGAAACAAGAGGAGAATAAATCTAAGATGACTTCTCTTCTTAGTCTAGCTGAAGCATATCTGCGCCAAGTTGGCATGGAAATCAAACAAGAGTTACATAAAAATCAGGCAGCAACTGAATGTGCCAAAAGACAAAAGAAAGGTTATAAGGCAAAGGATCAGATGAGACTGCAAGAAATGTTATAAAATGCATAAATATAGCTGCAAGTATAGACCTTGGTTTACAGAATGCATTGAACATGTGGGAGAAACAGACTAATGTAGGTTTTGTATAACACATTTGGAAACAGTTGTACATCTTGTTGCTGGTTGTGATATGCTAATGGCAAAAGGACCCTATACTGAAAGCCATAATAATGTGCCAAAACTGTTGCATTGGAGATTGTGCAAATGTTATAATACCAAAGTAGCTGGAAAGTACTGGAAACATGAACCAGGAAGCATCATAGAAAATGATGGTTTATATCATGTGGGATCAGCCATTACCAACAGTTCCTAAAATAGATGCATGAAAACCAGATGTAGTAGTCCAGGAAAAGAAGACAAAAGAAACGCTGATTATTGAAATCACTACACCTAGTGACTACAGTGTCTTGCATACAGAGAGAGACAAAGTCATATAATACCAGGATTTGCAGGCAGAAACCAGGGTAATGTGGAAGAAAGATACCCGGACCATTCCAGTAGTAAGTGAAAATGAGTCTTTAACATTTGTTAACCGGGAAAGTCCGACTTGGAATGAAGCCAATTTTCAGTGGATGCCTGGGGAGAAATGCTCCAGATGCGTGTCTTTTAATGTGGGAGGAAAGCGGAGTACCTGGAGGAAATACACACAAATGCAGGGAGAACATGCAGACTCGACACAGAAGGCCGACCAGCTGAAAATTGAACCAGAGAACCTCTTGCTGTGAGGCGGCAATGCTACCTCTGTGCTATCCTAAATTGTAAATAAAAAAAATAATTTACAATCATACTTAAATATGTTACTGATGCATGTAACTCTGTAAGAATTGCAGAAGGAGTCATTACAGGACACATTGCAGGTGTTTTGAAGAGCTCTTCTGACTAACATCAAAGATTGAAACAATACTAAGTTCATGAACTTCAATCATACTTTGATTTAGGAATGGGGTCTATTCCAGTCTTGATATGACAAACCCAAAAGACTTTGAGAGATTGAAAAAATAAGCTGAATGGAGTGATGGAATAAGCCAGGAAAAGGGAGTGGTATTGCTGGAACTGAATTCATTCTTAATATCGGTGAGAACCTTCAGATGGTGGAGCGTGTTTTAGAAAATCTCACCAACAAGACACTGAGTGTATTTTAAATATAATGGAATAATGTAGATAAAAAATGGTTACACAGGTTACAGGGCAAAAAAAGTGCCCACTCTTGGAAGGATTGATTCCAGGATATGAAACATTCCTGCCACAGGGTTAGCAGGTTGAGGGTGAAGGTAGCGTCTCTGGAGTAGAAGGAAGTAGTCCACCAAAGCCATAACAAAACTGTTGACCCAAGTAAGAGGCACAGAGACAAAAAGTGTACTGTTGAGGAGAAGAAAGAGATTATATACTGTTACTGTTGTGCCAAAAAAATGAAAGAAAAAGACTTGCACAAGACAAGAAGACCAATTAAAAAGTACAGATAATTTAACATCCTTAATGCACCAGGTCAGAAAAAAAAATACCTAGATGAACAAGCTTTGGGCCAACTGTAAAAGAAAGCAATATAAGTAAAACAGTAAAAGGAACAAATATCAGATGTTATTTATAGGTATAGAAAGAAACACAGACATGGGAAATAAAACACGATTGGGTATAGATAGTATACTACTGATGCAGAGAAGAAGGCCAAAATCAGTACAAAAATGCAGCTTTGTAAGTATTTGAAGAAAAATACAGGTAAAGGCATCATGATATGGTAAATTTCACATAAAAAAATTAGAGTACCAAGGTGGACTGTTCTGGGGAGGAAAAAAGCTTTTCTTTCCTGGGAGTAAGTCCACCTCATCGCCTTGTTTTGGAAGACACCTCTAACTTTTATTCATACCATCTCCATTGCTGCATAACCGTGGAGAAAGGGCAACACCATGCCTTCGCTAAAAGTAACTGAGAGACCACGTCAAATAGCTGTTTTCAGTGTTAGCCCTTGGCATAGGAATAGTAGCAGAAATTAAACAAGTAGAATTTTGAGGTGATAGATTATCTGTGCAGTGAAGGCTTTAGTGTGGAAACTCTGACACAAGTAATATCACAACATGATATGCCAATGAGTCTCCAGGAGGAGGAACAACAGATAGGATGTGTCTGAAGAAGATATACCACAGGGTGATGCACTGGAAACTTTTGTAGGAAACTTGTACAAAGTCCAGTTAGAACTGCACAACAAAGGAAAGAGCAGGAAATGGCTAATACTCTGATACTGACAATATTGATACATGATGGACCCAGTTAGAATTGTACTGAAAGGGAAGGAGCCGGAAATGGGGAGAAAGAAGGTGCCCTCAGTCTAAAAGAAAATGATCTAAGGGAAGATGTGCTGGATTTAATATAGATGAATAGTCATATAAAATCAATAAAAGAAATAGATTACATAAAGTGAGTAAGACCCAAAATGTTAGAAATGTTGTAAACCAGGTAAACAGGACTGTTAAGAGAAATCCATGCAACATAGCAGAAATAAGTAGGATACACTACCAAGCAGCTAAACTAATACAATGTTACCTCAAAAATGTAGATAAACAAATGAAAGAAAAGGAACAAGTAGAATGTTACCCTGGAAGAACTGAATAAAGAAAACTGTAAAGCAATTAAGGTGAGCATTACTGTCAAAAGAATATAGAAAAGGGAATAGATCTTTTAAAATCCTTACAAAGATAACTACGGTAAAATCAATGCACAACATTAAGATAGACTATGATTTATCATGTACTATTCCAATAATAAACTAAATATATCAATGCAAGTAGCAATACTTAAGTGGCATGCATATAAATGTAAACAGAAGTAGAAAATCGGGAATTCATTGATGACACAAAAATTATTTATAGATAAATGAGAAGCAAAGCAAAAAGCAATAGAGACATCACAAAAAAGAAGAAATGGGTATTTATGAAGATCATGTTGAACATAACTATTCTGAATGGATGAACGAGTTAAAAAGAAATGGAGTTGGAAGATCTAACATAAAAGATAGGAAATGAGAGAAAGCTATGACCAGAGAAATTAAAAGAAAATTAAGCTCATGCATGGAAACCCATGGGTTCAGATTTTGGCCAAATGTATTAACATATTTACACAAATGTTTAACACGGAGTAAAATGAGTTGTCTTCATATTGCAAACAGGCATTAATCTTGTTAAAAAAAACACACGTATTAAGAGCTATGCAGTAGATTTGATGCAGACATGGTTTGTAACCATCTAGAAAAAAATTAAACAGGACAATAGAACAAAAAGGTAATAAAAGAAAGTCATACAGAACAAAGGATTATCTAGTCTTAAATGTTTTAATACTGAATTTTACCACCATATATCAGGTGTTGTAATGGATACACCCATTGTGAATACTTATACCTGTTTGGTATTGGATAAATGGGAAAATGATTTTGTGTACAGTGCTGCAAATTGTTACTCAGAAAAGGTTGCCTATTTTAAATGCTTTTTTAATGTGTTTTTTATTTAGGAGGGTGGGCAGGATAATTTTTTTCTATTTGTTGAATACCTGAATAGCAGTGCTCAATTTTTGACATTTTCCCTGTTTTATCTACTAAAATTGTATTTTTGGATGTGGAGCTATGCTTCAATGGATGTGACATACAAATGTGTATAAGAAAGCTGTACATAGAAACAAATATTTATACTTTAAGAGGTATGCATATGACACACATCTTAAGGGAGCTGTCAAAGGACAGTTTTTATGTAACAGCAGGTTAAATACCAATATTGTTGGGTGCATTGCACAAATGAATGAAATGATTAATGAATTTAGAAATAGAGGCTACGATGAAACACTACTAAGTAATGTGAGTACTGATATTCTAGAGATGAGAGAGACCCAAGCTAAGCCATATTATAGTGATGAAATGTCAATAAATGAACAAATGGCTTTATTTGATTATGATAATAAATTACAGTATCTCACTACCAAAAGTAGATGTCCAAATGTTGTAAAGAAAATTTATAATGGATAATTGGGACATACTAAAAACTGCAACAGAACTACAGAATATTGTAGGTAACAAACCTAGGTTTGCTTACTACAATTTTTCTAATTTAAAACAAATGTTATGTTATAAAGGCAATATATATGCCTTGATGTCTACACAATTACATAAAATGGGTACTTACCCATGCTATAACTGTTGTTGCTGCTCTAGTAATAATAGCGATCAGGCTTTTACACACCCTATAACAAAGAAAGTATATGTCCTTAAGTGCTCTGCTACATGTATGTCTAATGTTCTATTCCTTGCAACTTGCAAGGTATGCTCTAGTTTTTACATGGTTAAATTAGTAAGACATCTAAAGGACAGAATAATTGAACATGGATTAGAGAAAAAAAGGAGTGCTTCAACAAATGCATTGGCGAAACATATTGGTGAAAATGACCCAATGCATGTTTTTAACTTTAGGGTGATTGACATGGTATATAAAATGTGAGAGGAGGTGATATAAATAAACTTGAAATTAAAGAATATGAGTGGATTCTATGATTATGAGCTGACCACACCCACCAGGTATTGGCCAAGCTACAAGCTTTAAACCAATTCTTAAATTTAAGCAGTATTGCTTAAAATAAGATGTCATTCTTGAATTGTATGTTAATTATTTAATTGAATATTGTGTATGATTGGCTGTGCTTTTATGAGACTGAGACTGAGCTTCTAAATGAAATGTATTGAACTGTTTTAATTTGCACTGAAGAAGGGTTTGTTAAACTGAAAGCTTTGCTTTAGTTTATTAAATTTATATATTCAGTACATTGCTGAGTTAGTTTTTTTATAGTATTCTTAAATAAAGCCATAAATAACACAAAGTATAAATGGGAAGAATCTGAGTATGGCAAAGGTAGCTTACAAAAAAAAAAAAAAAAGCTATCAACAGTATCCTACATTTAGTGTAAAGGGGTGTTTGCAGATGTATAAGATACACCCAGCATTTAGCAGTTGCATTGAAGTGACTGTAAAACAGTGGCAAAGTACTTTGCAACTGGGCCTTGATAAAGGACAAATTATTATCAGGGATAAAAGTTCAAAGAGGGGATATTCCAGGGTGATTCTGTGTCATCAGTGCTGTTTTGTCTTGTCCTTAACACATTAATCATTTTACTTAGACTTCGGTGTGGTTACAGTTTAACTTCAAAAAAACTTTTTCAAAGACATCTCATCTACTGTTCATGGATGTTATAAAATTGTACAGCTCATCAGATGAGGATCTGCAAACAAAATAATTACTTTTTAAGATGGTGTAAGAATGACACTTGGTCTTGATAAATGTGCAAAAGTCACATTTATAAATGGAAAGCTGAAACAGCAAGAAAATATCAGCTTTTGGTACAACAGTCCAATATAAATGAACTTGAACAGGAGAGAATGTACTGATTGGGAATAGATGAAGGGTCAACAATAAAACACAGACAAATGAGAACAAACCTTAGGAAGGAATACTTCAGAACAGCTTGTATTGAAAACTGCCTTAACGTATATAATTAAAATCCAAGATAAAAAAATAAATTGACTCTTCCTGTCCTAACTTACAACTTTGGTATGATTTACCAGCCCCAAATAACATAGTATCAGCTGGACAAGGAAATGAGAAATGTTTCCTGCTTATCAAATGATTTAAAATAACAGTGCAGATCAAGAGTATGTACCCCTCACTCTGAAGGAGATGAACACCTCCCCAAAACTGGCTGCATGCATAGGTCTTCATCTGTGCGACTGCATATATATTTGCCAACTGCTTCATATCAAAGCATAGTTGAAGTTCTAAACTATGAAGAGAAGAGTCTAAGATGACAGGTTTGCTAAGTTTATTGGCTAGCGTAATACCTATGAACCTATAAGAAGAAAAGTGGCTCTCTTATTGATTACTAACCAGTGAGCTTTCTCATACAAGTTAGTTATGTCAGGTAGTATCTGCAAACACAGCAAATTTAAGTAATTTATTTTCAATTACTTGCATTTGTTGTTGATCACACTTTGGACATATCGTTTCTGTCCTGGGTGGGTTTGAAATAGTCCATACGTATGTTGTAGTTCATTAAGGTTTCAAGTCTTACTCCAATATATTTTTGTTCCTTAACATTTGCAGTGCTATTCACTTTGAAATCTGTTATGTGTAAGGACATCAGTGTCCCACAATGATAGACTATTATTTGCATGACTAATGGCATGACAAACTGAACATGGCTTTTAAACTACCAAAATTGATACAATATAAAGAATATTGCACACATGTATATTTATGTATGTATGTGTGTGTATAGCTATGCACACTATATATCTACATATATAATGTGTGTATGTATGTCTATACACACACACACACACATATATATGTCCACACACACACACACACACACATATGTGTCTATATATATATATATATCTACACATACATACATACATACATACATACATACATGGGTCTACTTGAGTAGACGAGTTTTCGCTTACCCAAATTTTCTTTTACTGAGACAACAACACTGAACTGTCACTAAATCAAAACTACATATTACTGAAATTTTTAACTGGGAAACAAAACACTTGGTAAACAATAAAACTGAACATACACCTCACTATGTCAAACCCACCTAGGTGGGGGGCTGTGCCTCCATCCCCCAAACTAAGTATACCAACTCCAGGACTGGAATACAGTGGGGAAAAGGCCCAATTTCACCATATTGGCCACGTTTAGCAGAAATGTTTTGGAAGGGAGTTGGAATGGAAGTAGATGAGAATTAAACAGCCACTGAAAGTGCCAAAAAGCAAAAGAAAGAATATAAAGAAAAGGACTAGATGAAAAGTAAACAAAGGTGTAAAGCCCACAAGTATAGTGTCAAGTATTCAGAATTCCTGGAATAGCCACATGTTGACCAAGGTTTGATGCTAGAATGGTTAAGGAGAATTTAAACCAAAAATATGTAGGGCTAGCAATGACGACCCAACATAGTAGGCTATGTACATGTTTGTTTATGAAATCTGTAGAAAAAAATGGATAAATCAACAAAGTTGAAAACTGTTACACATCTTGTTGCTGGTTGAGGTATAGTCATGGCAGTATTCATGATTACTTGCCAAAGGTCTTTTATCTGATGGTCAGAAAAACAAAAACATTTGCTAAAAGCCACATTTAGTGAACATAATTTTAGAGAGCAAGCCCATCCTGCACCTCCCACTTGAAGGAACCCCCCCACACACCACTAACTTTTATTTATACCATCTCCATTGTGCAAAAGTGGATAACGGGCAACACCATGCCTTGCTGAAAGTGATCAAGTCAATGAGCTGTTTTCATTGGGACAAACTGCACTTGGTAAAACCAAATGTTCCTTTATGGCTGAGGGTCAAAATGCACAACTGTTTCACTGAATATTTTGTAAACATTGCAATATACAGGTAGCAGTGTCAAACCTCTTTACAACTGAATCATGATAAATGGCAAATTACAGTTGTAGGGATAAAAATCCAAAGAGGTAAATACCAGGGTGATTCTTTGCTACCACTGCTGTGTTTACTTGACAAAACTAGGTTATGGTTATAGCTTTACTGCCACAAACTAGGTTATGGTTATAGCTTTACTGCCAGAAAACAAACTTCCCAGTATTTCATATGCCTTTTATGGATGATTTAAAACAGTATAGCTTGTCAGACAAGCAACTGAAAGAACATTGCAAATGTTAAAACTTTTTCAGATGATATACTAATGACATTGGGTCTTGATAAATAAGTGCAAACAACATTTATAGCAGGAAAGCTCAAACATTGGGAAAATATCAACCTGAGAGAAGAGTGGGAGATAATAACTTGAGGGGAGTATATAAGCATATGTGAATAGATCAAGAAGTACAGCTAGGGAAAATGGGAACAAAGCTTACTAGGGATTATTTTTTATATTATTTAAAATTAATATTAAAAACTGTTGTACATCTGAGAATAAAGTTCAAGTTATAAATCAGCATGCTGTTCCTGTTTTAATTTACAGATTTGATAGATGACTGGCCCAAGAGGTTAGGAAAACAAGAAAACTGTTCCATGCTCATAAAATTATATATATGAACCATTACATTGCATGATTGTATATCCCTCAACGTGAAGGAGGTATGGGCCTCCTAGAAATTTAATATGTGTACTTGGTATTCAAATTTGATGTTAATAAAATGTCCAGATTTTAGTTGGATGTACCGACTTTTCAATGTGTTTGTTCCTATATTTAGTGTCCACAGGCTGAAATACATGTGTAGTAGGAACAACAAGGTAAAATATTCATTCATACTTGAATATGTTGCCAGTACAGGTAACCTGATATGAACTATACAAGGAGTCTGTTCTTGGTACAATGTCATGCTAAGAGGAGCACTTTGTGCATACAAAGACTGAAGCAAAACTACTTTCATTAGCTTCAGTCACACTATCCTTCTCTTCTTCCCACTTCTCTTTTGTTGCCACAGAAGTATGGAAGGTTGGTCCACTTTAAACTAATGTAAATATTTAACATTACACTCTGCTTGTTTACAGGCAGTCCCTGGGTTTAAGGGCAAGATCTGTTTTTTAGTCTGTCCTTAAGTTAGATTTGTATGGAAGTCTAAACACATATGTATGGTTCTTATTAAATGTCACTTAGTCAAATGTTTGCCTCAATCTAATACTTATTTTACTTTTCTTTACATATAAAACCATACCTCTCAATCTGGAAACATCAAAAATCTGGACAAGGCCCATGAAAAATAGGTACAAATCTGTATGCTGTTTAACATAAAATTTGCATATATAATTATGTAACCCCACCCACTCCGATGGAATTGCAGGATATCAACTTTTAAACACAAACTGAAGAACAGACAACCAAAATATGGCACCAGAGTCCCCCCTGCAGCCATTCCAGTGTCCCATTATCTGGCTATTTCACCCCATTTACCATAAACACTAATGTGTGCATACTGCTTTACTTCTACAATAATCATTTGGATTTTATTGTTACACTTTACAGCACAAGCACTAATAGACATCTGCTAAATAAAGCAATACTGTCTCCCAATGAAAATAGACTCCCAACAAATTCAGTATAAAGCTAATAAAACTTAAAATGAAGAAATGTGTTAAGGACTGTAATAAAGACAATTTGTGAGATTTTCTTAAGACACTAAAATACAAAACACTTGCAAATATGTAATAAAAGGAAAAACAAAGGCTAGAAATTACACATTATGTACACATACACATAATTCTGAAGAGATTATTTATTTATTTATTTTATTTTACATTTGTTGACCGGGCTAGTCCAACTGGATTTATGTCCATTTTCAGTGGAGGCCCAGGGAGAAAAGCTCCAGAGGTAAAAACAATTTTACAAATACAAATAATACATAGTACAAATGTGTTATGCAATGGGAAGAATAAAATGTCATCACATATATTATAGATCTTAATGAACTAAAGAAAGCTAACTTAGAAAAAGAGGCCTAGGGAGAAAAGCTCCAGAGGTAAAAACAATTTTACAAATACAAATATTGCATAGTACTAATGTGTTATGCAATGGGAAAAATAATATGTAATCACCTATATTATAGATCTTAACTAACTTAAAAAAGCTAAATTAGAAAGAGATTAAGTTAGAGGTTAACTATTAGCAATACAAAAAGGAAGGTAGGAAATATTAAAGTGAATAAAGTAATAGTTACAAAGAAAAGGGATATTTTGTCAATTGAAGAGTTGAGGTAGATGGGAGGGTCCAAGTGGTTAAGGAAGGTTTATGACAGAGTAAGGTGCAAACAGGTTAGTCTGGGTTGGTACAAGAGCAAAGCCAGAAATTATTAAGATGTCTTAATAGTTGTTTCTTAAAGAGTGGAAGAGTGGACAAAGAGGAGATGTCAGATGGAAGATTATTCCATATTTTACCCATTGAGTTAGAGAAAAGGCAGTTGCCTGCAGAATTAATAGTTTTGGTAATATTAACAAGTAGTTTATCAGAGGAACGTAGTTGTTTTAGGTTAATATAGGGAGCCAAGAGGTTACAAAGAGCTGGTGTTTTAGAAGGTTGGTATAGAATTTTGTGTGCTATTAACAAATTACAATGCATTTAGGACATTAATGCATGGTGGGACAGATACCAAAAGAAAATATAATCAACCAGACTATACAACACAGTGACAATGTGTACAAAACCCTCATCAAAAAGAGAATGTTGTCCCAAATGTCTGTTATTTGATTTCAGTGTGTCCATATTTAAACAATTGCTCCCCAATTCCATTTTCTTTGCACATTTTTCAAACATGTGGCCACAGCCCTGCAGCGATACTGAATGCCACATATATAAAAGTACTGAATATTCTATACTGTTCATGTCTATTAATGCCCCCCCGAAAAAATTCTTAAAATACAAGCAATTTGTCCTCTAAAGGGCAGAGTTGATGAGCCAGAACAGTATTCATGATGTGGGAAGTGCCTGAACAAGGAAAACACCTATGCAGTTTAGCAACAGGAGCAGATCTTCTAGCACACTAAAAAATAACAGAAATACATTTTTTTATTCTAAATATCTTGTACTATAGTCTTATAGGTTAAAGATCATTTCAATTACACCCACAAAAATCAAGCACTACACAAGCTTAACTCCTGAAAGCAACCACGATTTATGTTACCGGTTACAGTTCCGAAATTTGCTATTTCATCTCTTCCGTCCACCCCACTATGAAATGCCTTTGACTCTTCACAGCTGCTCAGCCTGAAAACCCAGCTCAGCAGATTGCAATAATTACCAAAACTCACATAATGAAAGCTACTGGGTTAAAAGCAAAAACTTTCTAAATGCATACTTTAAGTTGACAGTTTAAATCATAATAAATGTGGCCATGCAACATAAACTCAATCAAAATTATAGCACAGGCAAAGAAGTTAGAAGTATAGCCTAATTAACTCTGCTACAGTTGTTTATTAATATAACTCTCAGCAATTTTACAGAATAAAATGGATTTACGAAAGTATTTAGATGGTCATATAAAAATCTATTCTAGAAGCCACATAAAGCAGAATTTCTAGCTATACAGTATCTCGTTTACCGCAACTAATAATAATTTGAAAACAGAAAGCGGTGTTAACATAAGGCAAGCAATACAGTGGTAGAGAGAATGACAACAAACCAAAATGCTTGTGTGAACAACTGACTTACTGATTAACAACCCAGGATTAGTTATTTACTAAGCATTTAGTCATAGCAAGACAGTTAAAAAAAAAAAAAAAAAAGCCATAGCAAGACAGTTAAAATTATTTCCAAAAACAAGCTGAACAGAGCCTGAGTTTACCAATTAAATTAAGAAAGAAATTTAGAAAAGCGAGTAATTGTCTCACAGATGGTGCATGCAATAAATAGTCTAGGGTATAAGGTACCACACTCAGCAATGGTTTATACAGGACGAGAACGGACAGGCTCAACTGACAATAAGAATAAAACATAACAAGGTTTTAGTGTCACATTTTGCTTCAAACTAACTAGACAGTCTGTTACATCTGATATAAGATATCTCAAAGCTTTTTAATCCTCATAGCAGCTAAGTATGCGGATCGTTACCAGTTGAGCTATAAATACCTCTCTGCTATCAAAAGCTGAGCTGTATAGCTCTGCCATCAAAAGTAACTCTGCGAGGAAGTCTTCTGCTTGTTCCTGCGGCAGCCTCTGTTCAAGCAGCGACATGATAAATCCAAACAGCCGCTGCATAATAAATACTCGTGGCTACACATTCCTTTCTGGATTGCTGGAGCAGCCGGAAAAACATGTATGTGACTCTATTGCTCAATTCCGATTGGCTAGCTGGCCATTTCATGGAGCTGACATCATCATGCATGTGATGATGTCAGCTCAAAACACCAAACTAAATTTTTTAAAATTAAAAAAAGCTGGGAAATCGGAAATTAATTAAGGGGTGCCACTCAGGAATTGTGGCACCCCATTATTTGGACCCTAAAACTCGGTGAAAACTGAGTAATTCGGTACAGTTGGGAGGTATGTATAAAACACTTTAAAAACGGTTTTCCTTTATATTCTCGAATCACACATGTGCGAGTATTCATATACTTGCATCATAAAAACGAAACTGGAAACAGTGACTGTTGATCTGAAATAGGTACTTCATTTGTCAGCAACCCTTGGATCTTGAATCTGATCTTGGATCCGAGCCGGCAACTTATACATAGCTGTAAGATCCGAGCTCCTAGTTCCTCCCCTTACCCATAATCCCCTGCCAACCCTGACTGACCTCAGATCTAGTTTGCCACTCTTAGAAAAAGCTGCTAGATGTTCATCGTGCATACAGCTGCAGTCATAACAGATGGGTTTTCCTGCCATCAGGCGGGTCCTCGGTCAGCCGAATTCCAAAGTCTAGGTCCGGCGTTGCTTCTTCCCTGACGTCAGTGCAACAGGGGTATAAAAGAACTAGCCAACGCCATTTTCCTCTGTGTTTCTTGCCGCACGGTGCCCAAAGCAGAAGCAGTTCACAAGTGCCGGTTGTCCAGCTCCTGAGATTACGAATATTTTTCAACCAAAGTCTTCTTGAAAGCTAAGTACCTCATTGGGGAAACTTTTCTTGCCTCAGACCGATGTCAGACAAAGTTAATAATTGCATTTCATGTGGGAAGCAAATACCGCATAAGGATTTTCATTCCCTCTGCATTCCTTGCTTAGGCCCAGACCACGACGTCTCGACCTGTCTTTTTTGTGCTACATTCAACAGACGCACTATTAAGCGTCGGGCGGAGTTCGCCCAACACTATTTTGGCAAAAAGTTTAATTACATTATGTCGTCGGACACTCTGACTCCAGTTTTGAGTAAAAGACGCAAAGATAAGGACCAACATACGAGGTCCGCGACTTCTACCGACACCACGCCAAAGCCGACTACAGGTGGTCCGGTTCTCAGCGAGGCGCCTACACAGCCCCTGACTACCGATGACACTTCAATGGTGGTGTCTTCTGTGCCCGAGGTCGCAGGCTCTTCAGCCCACACCCCGACTACAGATACCGAAGCCACTCTTGGCGGTGAAACTCAGAGTTTAGACAGGCCTGCCACCTCTCAAGGTGTCTTCAGGCCTTCCTCTTCTTTTTCCATCAAGGCTTTCACTAAGTCTAAAGCAGCCATGCATACTAAAAGACAAGCTCCACAGGGCCCCTCTCAAGGCTCCATGCCTAAAAAGCAGATGCTCAAAATGGCTGAGGATTTAATTACTCTTATCAGGGGTTCTCAACCCCTCCCGGACAAAAGGCCCAGAGTGGAGGAAGAATCCCCTTCCTCGGACCAGGCCTCCATTATTTCAGAACATTCTGAAGACCAGGAACATTCATACTCCCCTTTTGAAGATTCTGATGCAGAGGAGTCCATTCCCTCTGTCTCCCCCCCTGAGGATTACTCTTTTGGGGAAACCTTACATACCTTGAGGGAACACTTCCACTGGGAAGGCCAATAGTACTCAGACTCCAAGAAAAGGCTTAGGGATTTCCTCTTGCTCCCTCAGCACAGGCCTCTGGCTATACCTCCTGTCTTAGACATACTAGATGATGTGTATTCGGAGGCCTGCCTTAACCCAGATTCTTTACCTCCAGCTCCAGTCAAGCCTGACAGGTATTACCGGGTTCCTGATTCACACCAATTCCTATACAAAAGCCATGCGGCTGACCCAGAAACTATTTCACAGGGTCCCAAGGGAATTAAGGCCTCCACTGCTAAAAATCCATTACCTTCAGAGAGAGATTCCAGAGCTTTAGAAAGATGGGTAAAAAGGTATACACCTCAGCCACCTTAACCATGAGGGCATTAAACTGTCAGTTCCATATGTTAAAGTACCAACAGTTTCTGTTATCACAGTTGAAAAGCAAAATGTCACAACCTGAACAACCAGACTTGAAGGAGTTGCAGGATTTGTTACATAGTGCAGAACAAGTGGGTAAACATACCTTGCAATGTGGTTTTGATGCTTTAGAGGCCTCATGTAGAGCTGCTGTTACAGGATCAGTCATACGTAGACATGCTTGGCTCAAAGAGCAAACCTTACCAGATCATGCCAAAGCTAAATTACTAGATGCACCTCTGCAAAAAGATGTACTGTTTGGTGTTAAAGCTGAGGAGGTATTAAAGAAAATGGAGGAAAAGGCAAAATCAATGCAAACAGTGAAAATTTCCTACAGGTACAACATCCACGTTTCAGTAGAAATTGGCCTTCAAAAAATTGGTCCTTACCAGCCACGGACAGACCCCAAAGAGGTAGATACAGGCACCCAAGGGGTAGAGGGCAATCTCAAGGATCGTTCAGAGGCAGACAATGGCAAGCACCTACTCAAAGAGGTGGTGAGGATAGTTCACAGCCATTCAGAAAGCAGAACCAATGACTTTCCCCTTTGCATGCCAAGCAAGGCTCAAATGGCAGCACCTTTAGGTGGAAAACTGGCATTATTTTCGAAAAATTGGCATATTGTCACCAAAGACAAATGGATCCTGGACATTATAGACAGAGGCTACAGATTCCACTTTCACACCCTTCCAAAAATGAGAGGCATGCCAAACCTGCCACACAATCAAGGGGCAGAGGCACAAAAACAAATTTCAGATCTCATGGACATGAAAGCTATTCAAGAGGTACCTGCACAAGAACAGGGTAAAGGTTTTTATTCCAGACTATTCCTGGTACCAAGGAAGGGCAAAGATTGGAGACCTATTTTAGACCTATCCATCCTAAACACATTTTTACTCGTGCCAAAATTCAAGATGCTCACATTACAGCAGCTTCTTCTCATGCTGGGCAAGGAGTCTTGGCTGGTAACATTGGACCTCAAGGAGGCATACCTGCATGTCCCAATCAGACAAGATTGCAGAAGATACCTCAGATTTCTTGCAGGTTCAACACATTATCAATTCTCTGCATTGCCCTTTGGCTTATCTACTGTGCCCAGAGTGTTCACGAAATGCCTGGCATCAGTAATTGCCTACTGCAGACTTCAAGGGATACAAATATACCCATATTTGGACGACTGCCTGATCCAAGCGGACAGCAAGCACATACTTCTGAAACATCTGGCGTTTGTAATAATGTTGTTGAATTCTCTGGGATACACAGTCAACAAAAAGAAATCAAGGTTAATACCCTCTCAAACAATAATTTTCCTGGGTGCCAGCTTGGATACCAACACCCAGATGGCCTACCTCACGCCAGAGAAACAAGGGCAACTAACTCAATACTTCAGAAAACTGGCAACTTTCACCAGGCTGACTGCAAGGAAAATCCTGCAGGCTCTGGGATTCATGGCATCTTGCATCCTACTAATCCCATGTGCAAAGCTGCATATGAGGAAACTTCAATGGTACCTAAAAAACCTATGGTCTCAACACAGCCACAGTTTGGAAACAATAATACCACTGATTCCATGTCTTCAAAAGGAATTTCTGGGGTGGGCTCAAGCATGCCAAAGAAACACAGGTCTCCCATTCTGCAAGCCTCAAGCAAATCAAGCCATCACAACAGACGCCTCAGACTACGCCTGGGGGGCGCACATGACAGATTGGTGCATTCAGGGCAAATGGTCCCAAAAAGAAAAGCACCTACACATCAATCAAAAGGAAATGCCTAGCAGTAATAAATGCTATTATAGCTTTCAAAGACCTACTGCGTCCGGGCCAGCTATTGATAAGGACAGACAACACCACAGTAATGTGGTACATAAACAAACAGGGAGGAACCCATTCATACCCCCTATGCAGGCTAGCCATGTCTCTTTGGAACATGGCTCTGGAATTACAAATCGAACTTCAAGCACAGTACCTGCCAGGCAAGGAAAACATTCTGGCAGACAACCTAAGCAGAAATATGACAGACTCACACGAATGGAATTTGCACCCTCAAGTTTTTACAAAGATAATTCAAGCATGGGGAAGGCCAGACATAGATCTCTTTGCCTCCCACAGTAATCACCAATTGGCAAAATTCTGCTCAAGGAGCTTTTATCCACAGGCCTGGAAAGTGGACGCACTCTCTTTCAGTTGGACAACAATGACAGTTTATGCCTTTCCACCTCTTCCTCTGCTGCCCAAAGTTCTACTAAAAACCAGAGCAGACAGACCAAAGATGATTCTCATTGCTCCAGACTGGCCAAGACAACACTGGTACCCACTCCTGAGGAGCCTGCATTCCCCACCATGGATCCTGCCTCTAATGCCTCTTCTACTGACTCAGCACAACTTCAAAACTCTTCACAGTCAGCTGAAAACACTCAATCTAGCCGCATGGAAGATTCCTTAAAATCACAACAGACCCTACTCTCCAAGGAGATGCAGGACGTCATCTTGGTGGCCAGAAGACCCTCTACTAGAAAAGCCTACTCTGCAAAATGGAAACGGTTTTGTGCCTGGAATGAGAAAAAGGGCCAGAATACTGAATTTACCTAAAATATTACAGTACCTAGCTGAGTTGCTAAGCAGTGGACTTTCATTCTCCTCCATCAAAATCCATGCTTCAGCCATTTCTGCAGAATACAACACTGATCCTCCTTTATTCTCTCACCCCCTCTTAAGACAATTCCTCAGAGGGGCTAAGAATATAAAACCCCCAAGGAAACAACCAGTACCTGCTTGAGACCTCAATTTCATTCTAGAAAAACTGACCTTGCCTCCTTTTGAGCCAGCTGCTTCAACAGAACTGCAATATTTGTCCTGGAAAACAGCCTTTCTGCTGGCTATCACCTCAGCTCACAGGGTTTCAGAACTACAAGCCCTCATGGCTGTGCAGCCTTTCATCATTTTCCATCAGGACAGAGTTTCCTTATGAACCAATCCTTCCTTTATGCCAAAGGTAGTATCCAGGGTAGCCTTGAATCAGGCTATCCACTTACCTACCTTTTACCCTAATCCTCAAAACAAAGGGGAGAGACTACTACATTCCTTGGACATTCATAGGCAGCTACGTTATTATTTGGACAGAACAAAGCCTTTCAGAAAATCAGAGCAACTCTTTGTGTCCTATGCTACAGGAGCTCAAGGGAAGCCTATTTCCAAACAGACAATCTCAAAATGGATAGCCCACTGCATATGCTTTTGTTACTGCAGTCTTGCAGGGCATCCTAGCTCCTCCTAGTGCCTACCACCCCTTTTTTAGCTTTGGGATTCTACCCATCTGTTATGACTGCAGCTGTATGCACAATGAACATAGTACAGTTTTGTACCTACCATAAATGTAGATGTTCGAGTGCTTATACAGCTGCAGTCCAGGTTTCCCTCCCTCCTTCCCCTCTTGGGACAGGCCTAATGGCTAACACCTCCTCATACAA
>NC_056744.1:1689883281-1689950663 GCF_019279795.1 Protopterus annectens | reverse complement strand
TCATGCACAGCACACCTAAAGTTCCCATGCTATGAAGGGCTCCGCAATCTAAGATCACCATCACCATAATAAAACTAGTTGTAAACCTATACTATCACATCAGCAATACCAGAAGGCATGACAAGTACTTTACCCAATGCATTCCACATTTGTGAAATAGGCTGACTTTACATGTCGAACACAGTACTTCTCTTGCAACATTTATAAACACTTTGGATACGTGTAAAAATTCAGGACAAAACCAATAAAAACGTTTTCATAAATGTGTTGTTTTCCTTCCCCAAAGAAAAGTAATTATTATTTTCCTTCAGTCTTTTGTGTATTCTGACTTTTTTATATCTACCAGCAGTAAAAATTATTAATGGGGGTCTGGGTGTGTTATGTCATGCCTGATTAACATAAAAAATAGTAATAAAAATATATTACCTAGGTCAGTTGCAGCTCATAACACATTTTCTCAGCCAATTTAGGTCTAAGTCATTTAATCATAAGACATATTCATACCCAAATTTGTCTCAGCATAGGCCTCAGCTTTAGTAAGCAGTCTCATTAAATGACAAAGAAGAACATTCACAATTGGTTTTCTTTAAATGTGTGCAATACAAACACAAGCAATACAAACACAAGGTATTCACAATATGTGTGCATGCATGTATGTATGTTCTTAATTTATTGAATCCAAAAAGTAATCTATTTTCAGTTATAAACCATAAAGGTCCAATACTCAAGTACACACACACACACACACACACACACACACACACACACACACACACACACACACACACACACACACACCACTCAGCTTTCCCATATTTGGGGCAATACATCTAATTTCTTTTCAAATTTTGTTCACTCCCTCCTAAAGCTGGAATTTATTTTGAGTGAATAGCACCCACTGAGTACCTTTCCCCTAAATACTTTCTCTTTGTCCAGAATTCTGAGGTAAAATTTGAAAGACATGACACATACATACAGACACATATTGTGCTACAACATATGCAGCTGTTTCCCATATTAGAGGAGTGGGCCACTTTTCCCCTTTGTCAGGCTCCAAATTGTTGCAGGAAAAAAATCGTGTTTATTGTAGTCCTTTGCAAAAACTGTATACAGTTAAAAATGAGTGCACTCAACAAAACAAAATTGCTCCAACTGTCTAATCAATAAAAAGGATCTGTTGCCATTGATATGAACTTACCCACTACCTCTATTACCAGGTTGGTGGATATGGACATCCTGAGGCAATGTAGAAACTGTCTCATATTATATATTGTATACAAAAATACCTAACTAATAAGCCACACTAAAACCTTAAAAAATGACCACATCTTCTCAGCTGAGCTAAAACCCTGCAGAGCAAAGCACAAAGTACCTGGTAAACCTCCAAGAAAACCTGACTCCCAAGCAATCAGTGAAAAAAAAAAAACAGCCAGTTAATAATGTAAATAATACTTCTCCATTAACACAAACACACCCACACTGAAATTACTGCACACTCAGACTGTAGGAAAACTAGCAACCTGTAAAAAAAATAAACATATAATACAAAGCTTTACAATATATAAACCAAACACAACAGATGCCATCAGTAACACACAGTTTAAATCAGAATCTCCCTAACATAAAAATGTTCATTTACCTGTAACATCTGTGTGTAGTCTAAAGAAGTCCCATTAACTCTTCAAGCACCCATCTCTTACAAAGCTGTTTCTCCAGATGACTTCCACAGACTCTATAGAACAGCTTAAACAGCAGAATATAGCTATTACCTGTAAAATGTACTCCAAAATTCAAGTCACCTATAGCAAATTGTGACAGTCATTTATAATCCCACTCTCACCAACCACAAAAAGTAAAATTCTTAAAGAAGTAGTAATGTAATTAAAAAAATCCTGCACTAACCTCTTGTCCAACCTTTCCTTATGCCCGTGAGTTCCACAATTGAGTGGAATTCTGCAGACAGTGACACATATTATTTCTTAAAACAGCATGCTCACTCACAAACAATTAAGCCAAGCCGTCTCTCCACGATGCACCTAGACAATATCTGACTTTACTACTTTGTAATGAATGCAAGAATAGATTACACTGGTTAACACATTCAGATAAATACATACATTGAAATGCATAAGACACTTTAAACAGGTCAGCATTTAAACCTCTCATTCAGTGAAATGAAAGTCAATACCAAGCCAGGTCAATGCACTTAACACCTCATCAAATTGGATATGACCATTTTCACCTCTTCTGGCACCCATTGTTTAATCCAGTATGTCCAAAATCAAAAACACTTAACAGAAAGCCAAGGATGACTGCAGCAGTTTTAGAATATTTAGCATGCAGACCAACTGACTCAGGCTTCTGTTACCACAACCTGAGAATTATATGACTATTTTTATTTATTTGGACAACATTGTAGCTGATGTACAAACTTTAAGAAACTGAATTTTCAGTGGAGATTGATATCTGCAGAAAATGATAATAAAGCTACGTATACAGTTGTAAGTGCCCTACTTATAGGCTTGTAACACATTTGGAACAGATGTGAAAAATAATTCTAGTGAACATCTGGGGAACCATGAATATTAGCTGCTCAAGAGGAGAGTTGAGAAACAGAGGTTGGCATGAGAGGAAACACGTTAATTTTACTGATGTACTTTCCCTGCAAGAATGAAAACCTCTCAATGTATGAGTTGGGTTAAGCTTACAGAAACTGGCATCTCAAGATGGCCTGAAACACAAAATCAAAAAGTACATTTAAGTATTTTGACTGATATACTTTTTATGTTGTAGTCATGTAAACATGTTATGGTCTTGAAATGCACTCCCAGTACACATACTGTCTGTAAAATATCATGCATATGCCTTTTGTCCAAGTCTTCTTGACACAGTCAAAGAGCTCATCCTTCAGTGCAGACAAGACAACACATATTCCAAGTCCATGCTGGTCACCCAAGAGTCACCAGGAAAGCAGGCCTAAGCATGTTATGTCCATTACCTCTGTTCCATACAAGGATGTGATTTATTCATATGTCATGGGTTCATAGCAGTTACATTTCCCATTTGCCAGTGCCCACCCTTAAGCCTTTCATCCCTTTTCAAGAAGGGCCAGGCCATTCATACCAGGGGTGAATTTATGAATACCCACCCAGTTATCTTTTGTAAAGGCAGACTGTGTCACACTGTCTAACTTAAGAGAGTTTGTTTGTTCTAGAGACGTACCTCCATCATATGCATTTATTTGTTGGAGTAGATTTACATATATGGTCCTAGTATTAACTGGGCTATTTGGTTTATGGATGTATTAGAGTTTTTGGTTTACTAGAGCCATTGTAACCAGCAAAGCCTCCTTGCTCCACAGTAGTGATAACCCTGCCCCTAACTTAACTTGCATTTTAAACAAAAAAGCTGTTCCTATAACAGTACCACTACAGAAGACGGGAGTTTCATCACACACGTGCCTGTGAGTACACACACACACACTTTATTCCCTAACTTAACACTAATTACACACACTCTTAACCTATCCTCTTAGCCAGTATATATATATATATATATATATATATATATATATATATATATATATATATTTATGTATATATATACATCACATACACACATAATCACCCATGATTATTTCCATAATCTGTCTTTTTGCCAGGATGGAACAAGAGGAAAGGAAGTTGATCTTTGAACTCCAGGCAAATGAATATCCTGGCCTGAATGGAAATGTGTCTGTTAAACCTGCACTGAAAGGGCACAGATTATGGAAATAATTGTGGGTGATTGCCTGTGTACATTGATTAATATCTATAATAAAACAAATATTTTCTATGCCTATGAAGAGATGAGCATTTTAACAACAACTGGTTTCCTATTGGTTGGTTTTTGATGTTATGTATTTTGATTGGAAGATGTGATTTCACAAGCTGAGACCATGCAACTGTAAACCAAAGGTGGTTGAATAATGTATCTATGAGAGATACCATCAGTTTTCGTTTTGATTGTTGATTCTCTTGGCCAACATGGGGAACTTTGCTCTTTTTCCCACTATAGTGCGATCCCAGAGTTGGTATATTTAGTTAGGGGTGTGTGGGGGGCAGTCCCACATTGGGGGTGTTTGGGGTGCAGCCCCCACCTGGGTGGGTTTGACATACTTTGGTCTTCTGTTTTGTTAAATGTGTCTAATTTCCCTGTAATAAAACTTTGGTAATGTGATAGTTCATTTTATTGCAATGTCGGTGCTGTTGTCTTGATAATCTGCACTACACTGACATATACAGCTGTGTAAAATCTTATCATAGCAGTAGATGTTCTTGCCTTCACTGCTATAGTATTATTAACTGTATGAGGATTCCCTGCCATGGAAGTACAATATCCTCCAAGCCTTCCAAAGACTCCTGAATTTAAAAGGTATGCTGAATGTCACCATAAGCGCCTTACTTAATGTAGGGCATAAAGGTGATGTTCAGGCCTACCAAAAGCAAAACTGATTTCCCCAGGAGGAACAGCAGTCCAAGGAACCCAAGAGGTGACGTCTACATCTAGGAAGGTAAAGAAGTAGGGGGATGGGGGGAGGAAGCGAATATTGCAGCAGTGGAGGCACAGCTGTACTATGTCCTTACATTCACTGCTGTAGTATTCTTAACCATCTAGGAGAGTGCCAAAGCTCAAGGGGAAACTTGGGAAGAGGAAGGGGCAGAGTCTCCTAAAAAACATGAAGAACTGAACTAACAAAATCAGCCCTAGCTCTAGAGATGATCTCCAACATATAGTGCTTGGTAAAGGTATGCAAAAAAGTGGGAGTAGCTGCTTCAAGAATAGAGTTAGCATCTAAGTATTTGAAAAAAGCACCAGAAGAAGCCACAGCCCTTGCAAAATTAGCCTTAATTTATAAAAGGAAGGCTTTTTCTATGAAATGAGTGACAAAAGGAAATAGCCTTAGAAATCCAAGAAGAAATAGTTTGCTTGGGTACAGCAAGTCCCAAAGATCTAGGATGAAAAGAAACAAATAACTGATTGGATTTTCTAATAGCCTTGGTCATACCCAAATAAACTCTTAAGTCACCTATGTGTGTCCAAAAGCCCATAAGGCAAGTCGCCACACAATCCAACATTCTAGTCATTGGAGACTCTGTCATGAGACACACTGATGACTCTTTTACCAGGCTGAGTAGGGAGAAAGTTACATTCAGTTGCTTATCAGGGTCTAGGATCCACCACATTATGCATGCACTCAGGTCATTGGAACACGATTACCAATATGACTTAGTCATAGTCCATGTGGAAGTAAATGACCTGAGATGTACCTGCCTAGAGTATATGAAGAGAGACATCATGGAGTTCTTGGAATATGTGTCTCAGACTGGTATGAGCCAAGCATTGAGTAGCATTTTACCATCTCCAAGGGTGATGCCACAATATGAACAAAAGATGATTGACTTTAATAATTGGATTAGTTTCTGGTGTCATTCTAAGGAGGTGCAATATTTGTCAGCATGGAAGGAGATGGTCAACAGACCATGCTGCTTTGTCAGGGATGGTCTGCATCTCTCCCCTCTAGGCTTTCGAATATTAGCTAAAACATTCTCTTCCCCCATAGTGCCTTTTTTAGTCAACGCCAAACTGAAAGTACTTCCGAAATAGCAAATCAAAACCAAGAAAATCTAAAAGTATTACTGTTCTATGCTAGGAGTCTAAACAAAGACTACTTCCTAGAAGCACTTTTTACCCTAGAGAATGCTGATGTCTGTGTGGTCACTGAGACATGGATTAAAGCCACGGAGAGCACACCAACAATGCAATATTAAAATCCCTTCCATACATTTAGGCCAGCCACTTCACAGGCCGGGACTAAAGGTGGAGGTGTCTCTATTCACATTAAAAATAAATACACTTCAAGGTTGGTCAAACAGGACAATGCACTTGAGCTGCTCCATGTTCATATCACCATAGGTAAAATCCAATACCACTTCCTTGCAAGATGTAGGTCCCCCTCTATGACCCAGGAAATCCATACCATGTATTTAAACTTATTAGAAACACTAACCATTCAACCCAATACCATATTAATGGGTGACTTTAATTACCCCACTATTAACTGGGAATCCTATTCAACACCAAATGTACAGGCACAGAAATTCCTGGATTTTGCAAACACAAACTTCCTGGAACAGATAGCCAATACACCAACCAGGGCTACAACCATACTGGATCTGGTCCTTTCTAATATGGGGACTGCTGCACACCTCCTACCGTAATGCCTTCCCAGGTAAGGTCAGACCACAAAATGGTCTCCTTTGAAGTAAAAATAAAACTTGGACTTGCAACTAAAGCTAGGAATATTCAGGAACTGTTCTAAGGCTAACCTCCAGCTATTAAGTGAGAATCTGGCAAAATTTCAAGTCCCCATAAACCTGAGAATACTTCTACCTATGCAGAACTATTCACAGAAACCCTGTATAAGCATGTTAATACCTGCATAGAGGCAGCTGTACCCACCAGGAAGAAGTACAGAACTAACAAAAAACAAGCTACCCTGTTGGAATCACAAAATCAATTGGCTGTATAACAGGAGGAAGAAAATCATGGTAAAATTATGACATGCAGCACCCAGCAGGATAAAAGCACTCTAATCAGACTAAACAAGCAACTCAGAGGATAAATAAAGTCTACCAAAGCCAAATTTGAGGTAAGTTTGGCCTCCCAGGCCAAGGACAACCACAAAGCATTCTTTAATGTTGTCCACAACCTCAAAGGCAATATACACAATTGTGTGCAAAGCTCATTGTAAATGGAGCCATCTATACTGTGCCAGAAGATCTAGCAAACTTCCTGGATGATGAATTCAGCTCCAACTTTACTCCTCTCTCCCCCTCAACCTTCCCTCAGGAAATATCATCAAATATAACTCCCCCTACTATCACTAGGGAACAGGTCCTTAATGCTGTCTCTAAGACTAAGAACACTACATCAATGGGCCCAGACAATATCCCAGGATGCCTTCTAAATAGCATGAAACATGACCTATCAGGGCCTCTGTAATTACTATTTAACTGTAGCCTCCAAACAGGCCTCATGCTTCATGAATGGAGAAAGGCAACAGTCATCCCTCTGCACAAAGGTGGGCCATCTACAGACACTGGAAACTACATACCCATAAGTCTCACTAGTCTTATATGTAAATCCATGGAAAGAATTATCATGGAGATGATCAACAGAGATATAGTAAACCTCCAGACACTGGACCCAACCCAGTTTGGTTTTGTCAAGGGCAGATCATGCCTACTCAACTTGGTGGAGTTCTTTAAGAAGGTCACCAAAGCAATTGATGAGGGCAAAATCATTCACACTGCATGCCTTGGCCTGGCCAAGGCATTTGGCACAATACCCCACTCAGGCATTGTTGACAAACTCAAGAGGTTAGGTACAAACCCGTATGTCACCCAGTGGATAGCCAGCTAACTCAAAGACAAGACACAGGAAGTTAGAATTGTGGAGTCTAACTCTACAAAGAGGCCAGTCACAAGTGGAGTCCCTCAGGGATCAGTCCTTGGACCGCTTCTTTTTGGCATTTACTTCTCAGAAGTCAAGACCAATGTTGGTGGTCTCTAGCTGACTACATTTGCAGACAATTGCAAATTAGGAGCTGTCATTAAATCTCACACTTACACAAATGTTCTCCAGGATGGGCTGACACAGACAAACAACTGGTGTCAGAACCATGCACTAAGTCTAAATGCCAAGAAATGCATAATAGTATCCTTTGGGAAGTCATCCACCCCTGGTAACTATCATATTGACAACACACCCCTTAGAGTTGACCTCATAGTCAGGGACTTAGGGACACATATTTATTTGCTTTTGTTGACTGGGAAAGTCCACTGGGGTGAAATGAGCCCATTTTCAGTGGAGGCCCGGGGACAAAAGCTCCATAGCAGAATACAAGATAATAGAAATATATTACATGAGAGTATGTAAGATATAGCTAAATTACAAAAAAGTGTATAAACAGGAGAATAACTTGGAAAATTGTACAACTGGGTGGCTATTAGCTAAGGTGTAAACTTTGATTCATGGCAGGGTATAAAGAGTTTACAAATAATACAGATAGCCAAACATTTATACAGTAATGTAATGCATTTTAAACAGATGGACTATTCAGAGTACCTTATATAGAATGCATAAACAAGAGTAGGTGACTACAGTAATTTTTGTATGCCAAATGAGGCAAAAGTTGGTATAGATAAATTTCCAAAGGTGACATATTAAGACTGGAGAAGGAGATGAGTGATGGGTTTGAGGGGGTCAATCAGGAAATCAGGTTATTGAGGAGTTGGAGATGGTACATGGGCAGAGCCATTGAGAAGAGAGAGATTGATGTAAAGACTTTTTGAACAAAGGGGCACTATTTATGGTACGGAGATGAGATGGAAGAACATTTCACAGTTTGGCAACAGTGAAAGGGTAGAGATACTGACCTGCAGGGAGTTTTGGTCTATTTACTTGGATTAGAGATTGATTCTCAGATCTGAGATGCCAGTTTGATTGATAGAGAGTCTGAATAGGGTGAGAGCTGGGCATTCCAGAGGTTTGTATATATGTTTGTGTGTTATAGACAGTTGTGTATATCTGAGGTGTTGTGGTAGTTCAGTCCAGTTCAAAGATTGTAAAGTGTGGCAGTGATGGAAAGAATATTTTGTACAGGTGAAAAACTTAGCAATGTTGTTGTAACAGGTGTCCATCTTATTTTTTTAAGCAGGACTGGATGTTTGAGAGAATGGGGGCACCATAGAGGAGAGAGGGTAGGAGAAAGGTACTGGCAAGTGTTTTTCTAGTTGAGTAGTTTAAAAAGTGTTTATGCAAAATCTTAAGATAATGCTACTCAATGCTAGAAGTCTAAACCTCAAAATGCACTCTCTCAAGGCACTCCTAAAAATGGAGAACATCAGCATCTGTGCAGTAACTGAGACCTGGTTCAAGGCTCCAGAGAGCACCCCTGCAATACCAGGCTACAACTCTTACCACACTTTTCAGCCACCAAACCAGGATCAAAACACTAAAGGTGGGGGAGTGTCCATATTCACCAAGGATATTCACACCACCAGGCTAGTTGCCCAACACAATGTGTCTGAAATTCTCCAGGTGCAACTAACACTAGGTAAGACTGCAATCCAAATTGTAGCTTGCTACAGATCCCCCACCATACCCCAAGATTCTCACTACATCTTTCTAAACATACTGGAAAATATTAAGATACAACCAAACACCCTAATACTGGGTGATTTCAACTACCCTGCCATTAACTAGGAAAACTACTTGTGTACCAACACCTTTGCCCAACAGTTCTTGGAATTCATAAATTCCAATGCCCTGGATCAACTAATCCATAGTCCCACCAGGGGCTGCAATATCCCAGACCTGGTCATTACCAACATGGGAAATCGATGCTCCATACCTATGGTCTCCCCCTCGTTGGTTAGGTCAGACCATAAGCTAATCACCCTAAACATCCACATCCCCCCCACCCCCCAGTAAGGAAACCTCTGTAAAAAACTTCTCCAAAGCCAACTTCATGCTACTCAAGTCAGAAGTGACAAACTTCATGACACCCATGCAGACGGGAACTGAAAGTCCAACTGCTGAATCCTACACTAAGGCACTGTACAAGCACATCCACTCATGCATAAATTGTGCCATCCCAAATAGAACCAAGATGCTCTCCACCAAAATAAAGAAGCCAATCCGGTGGTCCCCTGCCATAAACAAACTTTACAACAAAAGGAAGAAACTGTTGCAGAAAAGAGGAAAATCCCAGGATGCAAAAAACTCCCTTACCAGCCTCACTAAGAAGCTGAGATCACTCATAAAATCCTCCAAAGCTAGTTACAAAAATAAAATCGCCAAAGATTCCAAAGAAAACCACAAGGCAGTCTATAACTATGTCAAAAATCTAAATGGCAATGCTCAGATCTGCTCTGAGTTACAACAGAATGGCATTAAATATACTGATCCCAAGGATATTGCCAATATCCTGGCAGATTGAGTCAGTGCCAACTTCACCCCCCTCTCACCCCCTTAATGGCCCATCTCAATACCAGAAGATTGCCAAATTCCGGTAATAATGGCCACACAGATAAAAAACACACTCTCTAAAGCTAAGAATACAGCATCCATGGGACCAGATGACAACCCGGGCTGTGTACTACATGAACTACAAAATGAACTGGCACCTCACCTAAGTGTCATGTTTAATCATAGCCTCACCTTGGGCTTCATGCCCACTGTGTGGCGCACAGCTACAGTTATCTCACTCCACAAGGGGGGATCCACATTGGATCCTGGGAACTACTGCCCCATCAGTCTGATGAGCCTGATCTGCAAGGTCATGGAACGTATTGTCATGGAACTTATAAACAAAGACATTGGTAAACTTCAAACACTGGACCCCACCCAGTTTGGATTCATGAAGGGCAGATCTTGTCTCCTGAACCTGATTGACTTCTTTGAATCAGTCTCCAGAGCCGTGGATGAGGGTAAGGTGTCCACACAGCCTATCTGGACCTTGCCAAGGCTTTTGACACCATCCCCCACTGTGGAATCATAGATAAATGTAGTAAGCTGGGCATTAATCCCTATGTCACTCGATGGGTTGCCAACTAGCTTACTGACAGAACCCACACTGTAAAAGTAGCTGACTCCAAATCCAGCTCCAGACAAGTGACAATTGGTGTACCTCGGGGTTCAGTCCTGTGACCACTCTTGTTTGGCATCTACTTCTCTGAAGTACAGGCCAACACTAAGTGACTCTGGCTAGCAAAGTTTGCAGATGACTGCAAACTGGGAACCATTATTGAATCCCCAAATGATGTGGATACTCTACAAAAGGGCCTTGCAGAAACAGATGTGTGGTGCCAGAGCCATGGTCTCGAGCTCAATGCCAAGAAATGTATAGTTATCCCTTTTGGGAAGAAACATGTACCCATGAATTACCACATATGTGGCAGTACACTAAACACTGAAAGTGTGATAAGAGACTTAGGGACACAGGTGGACAGTGGTCTCACCTTCAGTAACCACATCACCACAGCAGTCAGGAAATCCTTCTATGTGGCACACCTCATCACTAAGGGCTTTTCATCCAGAAAAAATGAGGTCATTGATCCACTGTACTCATCTCTCATTAGACCCATTATAGAATACAATGCCCCATTTGGTATGTACCTCTCAAGACATCTGCAACAACTGGAAAGGCCATAGAAATACCTCACTAAAAGAATCACAGGCCTAAAGCAGATGCCCTATGCTGACCACCTTAAAAACTCCAGCTATACACTGCCACATATCGTCTACTCAGAGGTGATCTCTGCTTAACATACAAAACCATGTAAAACCCAGAGCTGTTGGACATGCTACACTTAAAGAAATCCCATTCCCTTAGAGCCACATGCTCCAGGGATCTAAACCTTGTCATCACAATAAACAAAACCTGCTGGAGTGATAGGTTCCTGACCCAGAGATTCCCCAGACTCTGGAATAGACTGCCCATACATGTCAAGCAGAGTGCCTCTTTGGCCCTCTTCAAAAGGAACCTTGACGATTGGATGGGAGAAAGGAAATTCACCCCAGGGATCACATCAGTCACCCTGCTAGGCAGGGGTCCAGGGAAGTAAATAGTGTGGGAAGAAATAGCCAGGGAATTGTTATGGCTATGCTTGTATAGGCCCTAGAGCTGATAGCCTAGTACTAACCTATGAACCTGTAAAGGGTACCAAGTTTTTGATGTTTTTTTTTTTAATATTATTGTGGATGTATTGGTTGAAAGCTAAATTATCATCCATGGTAACACCAAGTAACTTGGTATGGGGTAGTACCTCTATGGGGGTTTTGTTAGAGGAGTAGATGATAAACCTTGAGTTGTTAAGAGTGGTGTATTTTTGGGTGTAAAGATCAGGAGTTTGGTTTTGTTGGGGTTAAGGGCAAGGTGGTTATTAGTCATCCAATTTTCTGTAATGGAGAAAGCAGTTTGGGTCAAGGTCAGAAGTATAGTTTCTGAGGTTCCAGAGCAGATAATAGTGGAACCATCTGCGTATTGTACTACAGATCCATAAGTGATAACAGAATGAAAGTTGTTAATGAAAAGACTGAAAAAAAGGGGTCCCAGGATAGATTCATGGGGAACTCCAGTGGCAGTAGTGAGAAAAGTTGAGAGGGAGTTTAGCCATTTTGTAAATTGTTGTCTGTTTGTGAGATAGTTTGTAAACCACTCAAGAGTGGAAATGGACATGCGTAGGTGTGAGAGCTTAGAAAAGAGGAGAGAATGGGAGAGTGTCAAAGGCCTTTGAGAGATCGAGGAATAGTGCAGAGATGAGTTTGCCATCATTACGATTGAGGTTGACAGTATTCAAAAAGGATAGGAGAGCAGTTATAGTACTATGATCAGGTCAAGATCCATGCTGAGTGGTGGCTTGCAGTTGGTTTTGGAGCAGAAAGTTCATAAGTTGAGTTTGAATGCATTTTTTCATTATTTTAGAGATGGGAATAGTATGGCAATAGGGTGGAGATTTGAGATTTCTGTGTTGTTGCCACCTTTATGTAAGTGTAAGATGTAGGCTTTTTTCCAGACGGAGGGTACATAAGATTCTTGAATAGATCTGTTTATGAGAATACTGCTGGGGTAGCTGATAGATCTGGCTGACAATTGTAGGTACTCAGGGAGTAAGTTATCGGGGGCAGTACTACCAGGTTTGAGTTTTAGTAAGAGCTTAGTTATAGTGAACATAGGAATAGGAGAGAGAGTAAATGGCTGGGGAGAAGAGTTTGTTGATGAGAGATGAGTTACTGGGTTGTTGTTATGAGTAGTTTGAGGAAAGGAGGTATAAAGTTTGGATATAGTCTCTATGAAGTAGGAATTGAAAAGTGAAGCGAGTTCAGCTGGAGTTTTGTCAGGATTGGGGCAGGGGTTGCTTTTGGTGCCAGGGTTTAGTAGAGTAGAAACTGAGTTCCAGAATCTTTTTGGGTTATGGTTACAGTCTTTTTGGAGATGAAGGTAGTATTATAGGTTCATAGGTTCATAGGTTCATACTAGGCTATCTGCCCGAGGGCATTTACAAGCCTAGCCCATAGTTTCGCCACCCCTTTAGTATGGGGAACTATACCCATTATTTTGCTGTGCTTCTGTTGAGCAGTGACACTGAGGTAATCCCTGGGGTATATCTGCGATCTCCCATCCATTGGTCAAGATTTCTCTTGAACAAGGCCAGCGAGGTGCTCTGCCTCACATATACCGGGATTTTATTCCACAGCATAGGGAGTCTTTGGGTGATGAATCTATCCCTCCAGCACGTCCTATTAATAGCCGTGTCGAGGTTTAAGTCTCCCGCCCTTGTGGCTCTGACGGATCTAGATTTTTGAGGTGAAGCATATTCATCAAATCTGGGTTTGACATGGCCTTGTATGTTAGGCAAAGGTCACCTCTGAGCAACTGAATAGAGCTGGAGTTCTTTCAGTCGGGCAGCATAGGACAGATGTTTGAGACCCTTTATCCTTTTGGTGAGGAACTTTTGTGGCCTCTCCAGCTGCTGCAAGTGTCGGGTCAGATACATTCGAATGGGGCATTGTACTCAATCATTGGTCTGATGAGTGATGAGTATAGGGAGACTATGACCTCCCTTGATCTAGATGAGAATCCCTTCATGATAAGGTGGGCAATGTAGAAGGTCTTCCTAACTACTTTAGCTACATGGGTGTCGAATGACAGACTATTATCAACCTGGGTCCCCAGGTCCCTGATAACTTCTTCTGTACTCAGTGGATTGCCACCTATTTGGTAGCTAGGGGTAACCTTGTTTTTCCCGAAGGGTATGACTATGCATTTTTTGGCATTTAACTTTAGGCCATGGCTCTGGCACCAGTTATCCGTTTCTGTGAGACCCTTCTGAAGGATATCTGTGTCAGATGTGTTTTCTACTATAGTTTGCAGTCATCTGCAAACTTTGTCAGCCATAACCCTCCTGTGTTTGCTTGTACTTCGGAAAAGTAGATGCCAAACAAGAGTGGGCCCAGGACTGAGCCCTGTGGTACACCACTTGTGACAGGCTTTGAGTCTGACATGGCGCCAGCAACTCTGACCCTGTATTGTCTTTTATCTTTAATGACTAGATGTTTTACTTGGTTGCGGAGCTGTTTAAAGAGCTGGAGTTCCCTGGGGTTTTTACTTTTCTGCCATTTTTTCCATTTATGTCTCTTGTGGGCATGACTTGTTTGGTTTCTCTAGAAAGCTAGATTGTATGATTTGTTTTTATTCTCTTATTTCAAGGAGGAGCCATTCTGTTAAGGATGCTTAGGAATGTTGAATTGAATAATTCAACAGCTTTGTCCAAGGGTAGGGATTTCAGAATATACTCCAGTTAATTTTACTCAGTGTTTCATTGAGGTCTGTTAGGTTGGAGTTCGTTAACTTTCTGGTAGGTTTATATTGGTGGTGGCTTAAGGCTGTGGTGTTGTGTGTTATGTAAGCAGGATGATGGTCATTAATACTACAAGGGTGAGCTCCTGCTGAAGAAGCTTTGTTAGGGTCAGAAACTAAACTCCAGTCAAGGATGGAGCCATTGTTATTGTTATTACTTGCTCGGCTTATGCTAGTGATGAGCTGAGTGAAGTTATAGAGACTGATGGATGCATTAGGAGAGGTAGTCAAGTGATCTAGCCAATTTATGTTAGATAGTAATCTAGCCTTTGATCATCACTTGTCTACAGTGGTGAAGAAATAATTCTATGTTGCACAACTTATAAACAAAAGTATGGCATCTAAGTCCAGGGAAGTCATTGTTTCACTGTATTTCACATTCATCAGACCTGTCACTGAGTACAATGACCCCTTTGGTATGTACCTAACCAGGCATATCCAACAATTGGAACATCCACAGAAGTTCCTCACTAAAAGAATACGAAAAGTAAGTAATATGTCCTATGCAGACTTCCTCAAGGCCCTATCCCTATATTCTGTCTCTCACAGTCTTTCGAGGGGAGATCTATGCCTGGCATACAGGGCATTTTCAGACCCCATTCTGATGGACCTCTTGCATATCCACAAAACAAACAGCACTAGAATTACCTGTTCTAAAGACATAAACCTCATATGTGATATAAATAGGACCTGCTGGAGAGAGAGGTATGTATCTCAGAGACTACCCCATCTATGGAACAGGCTCCCCATCCACGTGAAGCAGAGTTCCTTCCTAATCCAATTCAAGTGCAACTTGGACAATTGGATGGGAAACCAGAAATGCATCCCTGGTTTGGCACCTATGTCTCTAAAAGACACAAGTAACCTGCAAATGGTTCATCTCCCAGGCCCATACTTACACTTATAAAGAGTATCAGAACTTGTCAGAGATTTGGGATGCATGGCTAGGCTTAAAAAGGCCCTTGTGGTTGTTAGCCTAGTAAACACCTATGAAACTATGAATCTATGTACAGCACCCTCTCATTGTCAGTTTACAGAGAGGGAAAAAGGTAGGCAGATTAATAGACTAATTAAATGACACCTCATTAACCACCTTTGGCATAAAAGAAGGGTTAGTGCACAAGAACACTTTATCCTCATGAAAAATCAAAAAAGGAGGACAACCCTTAATGGCCTGACACTCAGACACCTGTCTGGCAGAAGTAAGTGCTAACAAAAGAACAGTCTTCCAGGAAAAATGTTGCAAGGAAGCTGAAGCACCTTGCTCAAAAGGAACTTGAGTCAACTTCTCCTAAACAAAGTTAAGATCCCAGGGAGAAGAAACAGGCTTTCTGGGAGGCCTAATATTAAGGACACATTTCGGTAATTGTTTCCCCTCAAATCTAGCAGTTAAATGAGGAGATAAAGGCAGACAAGCAGAGATAGCTGATATGTGGGCCTTAGAAGAAGAATGAGCCAAACCAGCATTGAGCAACTCACACAGATAAGAGAGAATCCATTTGCCAGGTTCCTCCTTGATTTTTCTGAAAAGCCACCCCTAGTGACAACAATCTTCAACCTAGCATTACAAACAGTTGGACTACTCTTGTTTCTCCTGTTAACCTTGTTGACTTGGGTCACTTGAAGCAGTGTAGCGCTTGCCTCAGGTACACAGACAACCCTCTACTAATAACACAATCTAGTACAGAGTTCAAGAGAAGTATTTACACCAAGAATCTGGAATCCATGTTCTCTCTCACTCAAAACAAAAACACAGAGAAGGTTGTCAACTCACCAACCAATACATATTCACATAGTACTACTACTCACACATAGTATGCATTAGACATGTAAATGCACATACTCAGAGGTTCTCTCAAAAAACTTACTGAAACACCAGAGACCTCCAAAACACAAGTCTGCTACAGCTAACACAGTCTCCACAACACCAATGACACATAGTAACACCAATGTCTCACCCACCGAGGCCCATAAGGCTTAACACTCAAAGAAAAAGTTTTCTTGTCATTGGAGACTCAATAGTGAGACACATGGATGTCCCTCTCACCAGGCTAGATGAGAAGAAAGTCACGGTCAGCTGCCTGTCAGGTGCCAGGCTTCACCAAATCAAGCATGCACTCAAGTCTCTCAGCAACGATTTTCATTATGACTGTGCCATAGTTCATGTTGGTGTGAATGACCTCAGACATACCTCACTGGACTATATGAAGAGAGACATGGTCGAGCTCTCTGAATATGTGTCCCAGGCAGGTATGTCCCTAGGCTTGATCTGCATACTATGCTCACCTGTAATGATACCGCAGTATAAACAAAAATGATTGATTTTAATGATTGGCTTAGTTTTTGGTGTCATTCCAAGGGGATCCAGTTCCCATCTGCCTGGAAAACCAAGGTTGAAAAACCCCGCTGCTTTGCGGAGATGGTTTGCACCTGGCATGCCTAGGCTTTCTGCTGGCAAAGGCTCTTGCCTCCCCATAGTGCTTTTTTTAAGCAAGGTCTCAAAAAACAACCTTACCAATGTGAATTTAACCAATTAGAACAAAGTAAGGGTCATGCTGATAAATGCTAGGAGCTCAAAACAAAAACTGCACTCCCTGGAAGCACTTCTGTCACTAGAAGATGCAGATGTCTGTGCAGTCACAGAAACCTGGTTTAAAGCCTCGGACTGTATCCTGGCCCTCCAAGGATACAGTAACTTCCACACCTTTAGACCACAAAAGGAATGTGTGAAAAACCAAAGGAGGCAGTGTTTCAATCTAAATTAGTGTTAAATTTACCTCACGTTTAGTTAGAATGGACTACTCCACGGAGTTACTTCAGGTCCAGGTTACAATGGGCAAGACCCCCATTCAAGTCCTTGGTTACAGACCCCCCCTCCATGGATCATGACACCCATGAAGGTTACTTAACCAAACTGATGACAATCCAAATTTTTACCAAAGACACTGGTTATGGAGAATTTCAATTATCCCACCATCAACTGGGAAACCTACATTAGCCTAAGCTCAGTAGCCCAAAAGTTCCTTGACTTTGTGAATTCAAATGCCCCTGAGCAAATTGTCCATACCCCAATAAGAGCCATGGACTAAAAGTAAATGTCAAGAAATGGATAATAGTATCCCTTGAGAAGTCATTCACTCCTAATAATTATCAAATTGAGAGACCACTCCTAAGGGTTAACCCAGTACTTGGGAACTTGACAGCATACATAGAGAGTAATCTAGTCTTTGACCATCACATGTTTATCATCATCATTATCATCATCCCCCTTTTTCCCATTTACATGGGGTTGGGGTATCGTATTAACTGTCGCCAACTCTCTCGATTCAGTGCCACTCTCCTGCCTTCTTCAACACTCATGCCTGACTGTCGCAGATCTTCTTTCACACAATCCATCCACCTCTTTGCTGGACGCTCGCTTCCTCTTACCTTCTTCCTGTCTGTCCCAAATCTCCCTCACCAGATTGTCTTCTGCTTTTCTACACATGTGCCCATACCATCGTAATCTGTTCTCTTTGATCTTTTCTGCAATTGGAGCTACTTTGGCTTCTGCTCTTATGTCCTCATTTCTTCGCTTGTCCCGCAGTGTGCATCCTACCACCTTTCTCAGGCACTTAATTTCCATCACCTCTAGCTTCTTCAACTGTTCTGCCTTTACTGCACAGGTTTCTGTACCATACAGTAGTACTGGTTGCACCACTGTCTTCTACACCTTACTTTTCAGCTTCTTTGGCATTCTGCTGTCATAGACTACACCTGATACTCTATGCCAGTTGGCTGCAGCCCCTCTGATTCTAGCTTTGATCTCTTCATTCAGACTACCCTTCTCCTCAACCACCCCTCCCAGATACTTGAAGCTGTTTACCTGTTCCACTATCTTCCCATCTATCTCTATTCTTAGCTTCTTCTGATTTCCCCAATCTGCTGCCATTACCACTGTTTTATCTGTGCCTAGTTTCATCCCATGTGCCTTCAGATTTGCATTCCATTCTCTTATCCTTTGCTGAAGTTCTAGATCAGAGTCTGTCAGTACTGCCACATCATCTGCATACAGCAACTTTGTTGCTCTGACCCCTCCAACCTGTTTGCTGATGTAGTCCATCAGTGTGAACAGCAGTGTGCTCAGAGCTGAACCCTGGTGTACACCCACTCCCACTGGGAACCCCTCAGTGAGGCCAAACACTGTTCATACTTGAGTCACTGGGTCCTTGTACATAGCCTGTACTAATTCTACCATTGTTTCTGGGACTTCAAACCACCGCAGTACTGCCCAGATCAGCTTTCTTGGGACCTTGTCATATGCTTTCTCCAAGTCTAGGAAAGCCCAGTTTGACTCTCTCCTCTTCTCTAGTTTCTTCTCAAGCATCTGTCTCAATGCAAACATCGGGTCAGTTGTGCTGCATCCTGATCTGAATCCGAACTGTTCATCTCCCATCTTACATTCTACTATTCTGCGTATCCGTTTATCAATCACCCTCTCCAGAACTTTCATGCAATGTGGTAGGAGTTTGATGCCTCTGTACTGTCCACAATTGTGGATATCCCCTTTGTTCTTGTACACTGGCATGAGTATGCTTATTCTCCAGTCATCTGGGATACGCCTTTCTCTCCACACTGCAATTAGTACCCTCAGGAGCCATTTCTCCCCTAGCTCACCCAGCATCTTTATCATATCTGCTGTGACCTCATCTGAGCCTGCTGCTTTCCCTGACTTCATTTTCCTTAGTGCTGCTCTTACTTCTTCTAAGCTGGGCTCCTCTTCTACTCTCATTGTAGGTTGTTTCTGGGCCAGTACCGCTTCTGTGGGGTTTTCTTCATTCAGAAGCTGCTGGAAATACTCCTTCCATCTGCCTTTGATGTCCTGTGGGCTGGTAAGCAGGTTGTTGCTGGAATCCCTTATGAAGGGTGTCTGACTATCTTCTTTATCTTTCTGTCTTTGCCTTGCAACCTGGTATAGTTTCTTTTTGCCGCTTGCTGAGTCACTTTACAGAAGCTGATAGAGTGCCTCTGATGCCCTATTCTTTGCTATTGCAACTTCTTTCTTAGTTTCTTTGTTAGCCAACCAGTAGTGCTTCCTAGCTTGGTCAGTCTTTTCAATCTCCCACTTCTTCCTGCACGACTTCTTTCTTTTGATTACTTCCTGCACTTCTGCATTCCACCACCAGCTTTCCTTATTTATCTTATTTCCATACCTGGCTCGGCCACATATCTTTTCTGTAGTCCTAACACATGCTGTTTTTAGGCGCTGCCACTCTTCAACTCCACCTATTTCCTCTTCTTCTTGGGGTGCTAGAGCCCTGAGTAATTCCTTGAACTGCTGTACTTTCTCTCCAGTCAACTTCCAGGTCTTCAGCCTGGTCTCTGTTGACCTTAGAGCCTTCTCTGACCACTGCTTACAGCTGATTGTGGCAACTACTGGTTTATGCTGTGAACCGACTGTTTCACTGGGGATGACTTTGCAATCATTCTATGTTGTGCAACTTATAAACTGCTCCAACTGTTGACCCCTCATTAGTTAAAACTGATCACAAATCAGTCAGCTTCAAACTGACACTAACAACAGACCTTACAAACAGTGAAATCAAACTAAAAAACTTCACCAAGGCAAACTTTACCCTCCTAAGTGGACGTATAAATGCATTCCAAGCCCCACCCCATGCTGAAAGTGGTAACTATGCTGAAGCCTTCACTAAAGCCCTGTACAATCACTCACATAAGTGTATAAACTCTGCTGTACCAGGTACAATCAAAGCCAGAGCCCCAAGTAAAATCAAGCTGCCATGGTGGGCTTCCAGCATCAAAAACTCTGCAATAAATGCAAAACGTTGCTGTCCAAGAAAACAAAAACAAGGACCCAACAATGGAAAAGCACCCTCCCTGCTGGAAAACAGCAGTAGTCATCCCTCTGCACAAAGATGGACCATCTGCACATCCTGGGAACTACAGACCCATAAGTCTCACTAGTCTTATATGCAAAGCCATTGAAATAATTATATAAATGATCGATAATGACACAGGAAATGTTCAGACACTGGACCCAGCCCAGTCTGGTTTTATCAAGAGCAGGTCATGCCTACTCAACCTGATGGACTTTTTTTGAGAAGGTCACAAAAGCAATGGATGAGGACAAAATGGTTCACACTACCTACCTTGACCTGGTCAAGGCATTTAACACAATCCCCTACTCGGGCATTATTAACAAACTTAAGAAGTTAGGTGCAAACCCTTATGTTACCCTATGGATAGCCAGCTGGCTCACAGGACCCAGGAATTAGAAAAGGGGGGGGGTCCACCTCTACAATGAGGTCAGTCACAAGTGAAGTCCTTCAGGGATCAGTCCTGAGACCATGCCTTTTGAGCACTGATTTCTATGAAGTCATGGCCAAAGTCCATGGCCTCTGGCTGACTAAATTTGCAGATGACTGCAAATTAGGAGCTATCGCTGAATCACCCACTGCCACAAATGTTCTCCAGGAAGGGCTGACATAGACATACAACAGGTGCCAGAGCCATGGACTAAAACTAAATGCCAAGAAATTGATAATAGTATCCCTTAGGAAGTCATTCACTCCTAATAACTATCAAATTAACAACACACCCCTAAGGGTTTACCCAGTACTTGGGGACTTGAGATAATACATAGAGAGTAACCTAGTCTTTGACCATCACATGTTTACAGTAGTGAGGAAGCCATTCTATGTTGTGCAACTTATAAACAAAGGAATGACATCTAAGTCCAAGGAAGTCATTGTTCCACTGTATTTGGCATTCAGCAGATGTATCATTGAGTACAATGCCCACTTTGGTATGTACCTAGCCAGGCAGTGCCAACAACTGGAGCAACCACAGTGCTTTCTCACTAAAAGAATATAGGGGTTAAGTAACATGTCCTATGCAGACTGCCTCAAGGCCTTGTCTCTCTAGTCTGTCTCATACAAGCTCTTGAGGGGATATCTATGCCTAGCATACAAGACATTGTCAGACCCCACTCTGATGGACCTCCTGCATATCCACAAGGCAAACACAACCAGTATTACCTATTGTAAATACTTAAACATTGCCTGTGAGTTACATACCTGTCTCTCCAGCATGACCTATTTATCTCAGAGACTAACTCTTCTCTGGAATAGGCTCCCCATCCATGTGAAGCAGATCTCCTCCTAATCCAGTTCAAGTGTAACTGCCCCCCATGACTGTATAAAATGGTTTGCAGACACAGGAAATGTGATAGCTATTCAAGCTGTTCAAAGGGGGAATAAAACACACAGGGCTTAGGTCTTGGATAACCTTATCCCACCTGTAGAACTCCATATAGCCAGGATTTAGTGGGGTGATAATGTTGGTTAGCAACACAAAATTGAAAGATGCACGGGGAAAAGGATGGTATACAAGCAATGACCTAGCTTAGATCCACAGTTGACAGGAGAGGAGTGCACACACACTAGGCACAGGAGTTGGAATGCAGATTTGCATGGGGAACCCACTGCACCACTGTGTGGGACCACAGGCATGTGCAAATGTACAACATAGGCTCCAGGTACAGCATGGGCTTTATCCATGATGTCATCACAGTACATGCTGTATGATTCAGAACCCCCTACTATGTCACAAGGAAAAGCTGCTAAGTAGCTGATGCACTGGTGTAGGGGATGGGTTCCCCCTTATGTCTAGCACAGATCCTTGTTGCATGTTCACGTGTAAAGGAAATCCAGTGGTACCTAAAGTCTATGATCCCAGGTCAGACTGTGCTGCTTTTCACTGAGAAGATAAAAGAAGAGTTGTTGTGGTGTATTAGGAAGTCAAGAGTGGCAGAGAAGTATGTAAGAGTGGTACAGGATATATAGGAGGGCAGTGTGACAATGGTGAGGTCTGCGGTTGGAGTGATGGATGCATTTAAGGTGGAAGTGGGATTACATCAAATATCAGCTCTGAGCCTTACATCAAGTATCAGCTCTGAGCCTTTTATTATCTGCAATGACAATGAATAAGTTGACAGACGAGATAAGACAGGAGTCCCCGTGGACTATGATGTTTGTGGATGATATTGTGATCTACAGTGAGAGTAGGGAGCAGGTTGAGAAGACCCTGGAGAGGTGGAGATTTGGGTTTGAGAGGAGAGGAGTGAAGGTCCGTAGGACTAAGACAAAATATATGTGTGTGAATGTGAGGGAGGACAGAGGAATGATGAGGATGCAGGGAGTAGAGGACAGAGGAATGATGAGGATGCGGGGAGTAGAGGACAGAGGAATGATGAGGATGCAGGGAGTAGAGGACAGAGGAATGATGAGGACACAGGGAGTAGAGGACAGAGGAATGATGAGGACGCAGGGAGTAGAGGACAGAGGAATGATGAGGATGCAGGGAGTAGAAGACAGAGGAATGATGAGGATGCAGGGAGTAGAAGACAGAGGAATGATGAGGATGCAGGGAGTAGAAGACAGAGGAATGATGAGGATGCAGGGTGTAGAGGACAGAGGAATGATGAGGATGCAGGGAGTAGAGGACAAAGGAGTGATGAGGATGCAGGGAGTAGAGGACAAAGGAGTGATGAGGACTCAGGGAGTAGAGGACAGAGGAATGATGAGGACGCAGGGAGTAGAGGACAGAGGAATGTGGGAATGCAGGGAGTAGAGGACAGAGGATGATGAGGATGCAGGGAGTATAGGACAGAGGAATGCTGAGGACGCAGGGAGTAGAGGACAGAGGAATGATGAGGACACAGGGAGTAGAGGACAGAGGAATGATGAGGATGCAGGGAGTAGTGGACAGAGGAATGATGAGGATGCAGGATGTAGAGGACAGAGGAATGATGAGGATGCAGGATGCAGAGGACAGAGGAATGATGAGGATGCAGGAAGTAGAGGACAGAGGAATGATGAGGATGCAGGGAGTAGAGGACAGAGGAATAATGAGGATGCAGGATGTAGAGGACAGAGGAATGATGAGGATACAGGGAGTAGAGTTGGCGCAGGTGGATGACTTTAAATACCTGAGATCAACACTTCAGAGTAATGGGGAGTGTGGAAGAGAAGTTAAGAAGAGAGTGCAGGCAGGGTGGAGTGGGTAGAGAAGGTTTCAGGAGTAGTTTGTGACAGACAGGTACTGCTAAGTGTGAAAGGGAAGGTCTACAAGATGATACTACTGACAAAAAGACAGGCGTCACAGCTTGAGGTGGCAGAGTTAAATCCTTACTTTTCAGCTTCTTTGGCATTCTGCTGTCATAGACTACACCTGATACTCTATGCCAGTTGGCTGCAGCCCCTCTGATTCTAGCTTTGATCTCTTCATTCAGACTACCCTTCTCCTCAACCACCCCTCCCAGATACTTGAAGCTGTTTACCTGTTCCACTATCTTCCCATCTATCTCTATTCTTAGCTTCTTCTGATTTCCCCAATCTGCTGCCATTACCACTGTTTTATCTGTGCCTAGTTTCATCCCATGTGCCTTCAGATTTGCATTCCATTCTCTTATCCTTTGCTGAAGTTCTAGATCAGAGTCTGTCAGTACTGCCACATCATCTGCATACAGCAACTTTGTTGCTCTGACCCCTCAACCTGTTTGCTGATGTAGTCCATCAGTGTGAACAGCAGTGTGCTCAGAGCTGAACCCTGGTGTACACCCACTCCCACTGGGAACCCCTCAGTGAGGCCAAACACTGTTCATACTTGAGTCACTGGGTCCTTGTACATAGCCTGTACTAATTCTACCATTGTTTCTGGGACTTCAAACCACCGCAGTACTGCCCAGATCAGCTTTCTTGGGACCTTGTCATATGCTTTCTCCAAGTCTAGGAAAGCCCAGTTTGACTCTCTCCTCTTCTCTAGTTTCTTCTCAAGCATCTGTCTCAATGCAAACATCGGGTCAGTTGTGCTGCATCCTGATCTGAATCCGAACTGTTCATCTCCCATCTTACATTCTACTATTCTGCGTATCCGTTTATCAATCACCCTCTCCAGAACTTTCATGCAATGTGGTAGGAGTTTGATGCCTCTGTACTGTCCACAATTGTGGATATCCCCTTTGTTCTTGTACACTGGCATGAGTATGCTTATTCTCCAGTCATCTGGGATACGCCTTTCTCTCCACACTGCAATTAGTACCCTCAGGAGCCATTTCTCCCTAGCTCACCCAGCATCTTTATCATATCTGCTGTGACCTCATCTGAGCCTGCTGCTTTCCCTGACTTCATTTTCCTTAGTGCTGCTCTTACTTCTTCTAAGCTGGGCTCCTCTTCTACTCTCATTGTAGGTTGTTTCTGGGCCAGTACCGCTTCTGTGGGGTTTTCTTCATTCAGAAGCTGCTGGAAATACTCCTTCCATCTGCCTTTGATGTCCTGTGGGCTGGTAAGCAGGTTGTTGCTGGAATCCCTTATGAAGGGTGTCTGACTATCTTCTTTATCTTTCTGTCTTTGCCTTGCAACCTGGTATAGTTTCTTTTTGCCGCTTGCTGAGTCACTTTACAGAAGCTGATAGAGTGCCTCTGATGCCCTATTCTTTGCTATTGCAACTTCTTTCTTAGTTTCTTTGTTAGCCAACCAGTAGTGCTTCCTAGCTTGGTCAGTCTTTTCAATCTCCCACTTCTTCCTGCACGACTTCTTTCTTTTGATTACTTCCTGCACTTCTGCATTCCACCACCAGCTTTCCTTATTTATCTTATTTCCATACCTGGCTCGGCCACATATCTTTTCTGTAGTCCTAACACATGCTGTTTTTAGGCGCTGCCACTCTTCAACTCCACCTATTTCCTCTTCTTCTTGGGGTGCTAGAGCCCTGAGTAATTCCTTGAACTGCTGTACTTTCTCTCCAGTCAACTTCCAGGTCTTCAGCCTGGTCTCTGTTGACCTTAGAGCCTTCTCTGACCACTGCTTACAGCTGATTGTGGCAACTACTGGTTTATGCTGTGAACCGACTGTTTCACTGGGGATGACTTTGCAATCATTCTATGTTGTGCAACTTATAAACTGCTCCAACTGTTGACCCCTCATTAGTTAAAACTGATCACAAATCAGTCAGCTTCAAACTGACACTAACAACAGACCTTACAAACAGTGAAATCAAACTAAAAATCTTCACCAAGGCAAACTTTACCCTCCTAAGTGGACGTATAAATGCATTCCAAGCCCCACCCCATGCTGAAAGTGGTAACTATGCTGAAGCCTTCACTAAAGCCCTGTACAATCACTCACATAAGTGTATAAACTCTGCTGTACCAGGTACAATCAAAGCCAGAGCCCCAAGTAAAATCAAGCTGCCATGGTGGGCTTCCAGCATCAAAAACTCTGCAATAAATGCAAAACGTTGCTGTCCAAGAAAACAAAAACAAGGACCCAACAATGGAAAAGCACCCTCCCTGCTGGAAAACAGCAGTAGTCATCCCTCTGCACAAAGATGGACCATCTGCACATCCTGGGAACTACAGACCCATAAGTCTCACTAGTCTTATATGCAAAGCCATGGAAATAATTATATAAATGATCGATAATGACACAGGAAGTGTTCAGACACTGGACCCAGCCCAGTCTGGTTTTATCAAGAGCAGGTCATGCCTACTCAACCTGATGGACTTTTTTTGAGAAGGTCACAAAAGCAATGGATGAGGACAAAATGGTTCACACTACCTACCTTGACCTGGTCAAGGCATTTAACACAATCCCCTACTCGGGCATTATTAACAAACTTAAGAAGTTAGGTGCAAACCCTTATGTTACCCTATGGATAGCCAGCTGGCTCACAGGACCCAGGAATTAGAAAAGGGGGGGGGTCCACCTCTACAATGAGGTCAGTCACAAGTGAAGTCCTTCAGGGATCAGTCCTGAGACCATGCCTTTTGAGCACTGATTTCTATGAAGTCATGGCCAAAGTCCATGGCCTCTGGCTGACTAAATTTGCAGATGACTGCAAATTAGGAGCTATCGCTGAATCACCCACTGCCACAAATGTTCTCCAGGAAGGGCTGACATAGACATACAACAGGTGCCAGAGCCATGGACTAAAACTAAATGCCAAGAAATTGATAATAGTATCCCTTAGGAAGTCATTCACTCCTAATAACTATCAAATTAACAACACACCCCTAAGGGTTTACCCAGTACTTGGGGACTTGAGATAATACATAGAGAGTAACCTAGTCTTTGACCATCACATGTTTACAGTAGTGAGGAAGCCATTCTATGTTGTGCAACTTATAAACAAAGGAATGACATCTAAGTCCAAGGAAGTCATTGTTCCACTGTATTTGGCATTCAGCAGATGTATCATTGAGTACAATGCCCACTTTGGTATGTACCTAGCCAGGCAGTGCCAACAACTGGAGCAACCACAGTGCTTTCTCACTAAAAGAATATAGGGGTTAAGTAACATGTCCTATGCAGACTGCCTCAAGGCCTTGTCTCTCTAGTCTGTCTCATACAAGCTCTTGAGGGGATATCTATGCCTAGCATACAAGACATTGTCAGACCCCACTCTGATGGACCTCCTGCATATCCACAAGGCAAACACAACCAGTATTACCTATTGTAAATACTTAAACATTGCCTGTGAGTTACATACCTGTCTCTCCAGCATGACCTATTTATCTCAGAGACTAACTCTTCTCTGGAATAGGCTCCCCATCCATGTGAAGCAGATCTCCTCCCTAATCCAGTTCAAGTGTAACTGCCCCCCCCCCCCCCATGACTGTATAAAAATGGTTTGCAGACACAGGAAATGTGATAGCTATTCAAGCTGTTCAAAGGGGGAATAAAAACACACAGGGCTTAGGTCTTGGATAACCTTATCCCACCTGTAGAACTCCATATAGCCAGGATTTAGTGGGGTGATAATGTTGGTTAGCAACACAAAATTGAAAGATGCACGGGGAAAAGGATGGTATACAAGCAATGACCTAGCTTAGATCCACAGTTGACAGGAGAGGAGTGCACACACACTAGGCACAGGAGTTGGAATGCAGATTTGTATGGGGAACCCACTGCACCACTGTGTGGGACCACAGGCATGTGCAAATGTACAACATAGGCTCCAGGTACAGCATGGGCTTTATCCATGATGTCATCACAGTACATGCTGTATGATTCAGAACCCCCTACTATGTCACAAGGAAAAGCTGCTAAGTAGCTGATGCACTGGTGTAGGGGATGGGTTCCCCCTTATGTCTAGCACAGATCCTTGTTGCATGTTCACGTGTAAAGGAAATCCAGTGGTACCTAAAGTCTATGATCCCAGGTCAGACTGTGCTGCTTTTCACTGAGAAGATAAAAGAAGAGTTGTTGTGGTGTATTAGGAAGTCAAGAGTGGCAGAGAAGTATGTAAGAGTGGTACAGGATATATAGGAGGGCAGTGTGACAATGGTGAGGTCTGCGGTTGGAGTGATGGATGCATTTAAGGTGGAAGTGGGATTACATCAAATATCAGCTCTGAGCCTTACATCAAGTATCAGCTCTGAGCCTTTTATTATCTGCAATGACAATGAATAAGTTGACAGACGAGATAAGACAGGAGTCCCCGTGGACTATGATGTTTGTGGATGATATTGTGATCTGCAGTGAGAGTAGGGAGCAGGTTGAGAAGACCCTGGAGAGGTGGAGATTTGGGTTTGAGAGGAGAGGAGTGAAGGTCCGTAGGACTAAGACAAAATATATGTGTGTGAATGTGAGGGAGGACAGAGGAATGATGAGGATGCAGGGAGTAGAGGACAGAGGAATGATGAGGATGCGGGGAGTAGAGGACAGAGGAATGATGAGGATGCAGGGAGTAGAGGACAGAGGAATGATGAGGACACAGGGAGTAGAGGACAGAGGAATGATGAGGACGCAGGGAGTAGAGGACAGAGGAATGATGAGGATGCAGGGAGTAGAAGACAGAGGAATGATGAGGATGCAGGGAGTAGAAGACAGAGGAATGATGAGGATGCAGGGAGTAGAAGACAGAGGAATGATGAGGATGCAGGGTGTAGAGGACAGAGGAATGATGAGGATGCAGGGAGTAGAGGACAAAGGAGTGATGAGGATGCAGGGAGTAGAGGACAAAGGAGTGATGAGGACTCAGGGAGTAGAGGACAGAGGAATGATGAGGACGCAGGGAGTAGAGGACAGAGGAATGTGGGAATGCAGGGAGTAGAGGACAGAGGATGATGAGGATGCAGGGAGTATAGGACAGAGGAATGCTGAGGACGCAGGGAGTAGAGGACAGAGGAATGATGAGGACACAGGGAGTAGAGGACAGAGGAATGATGAGGATGCAGGGAGTAGTGGACAGAGGAATGATGAGGATGCAGGATGTAGAGGACAGAGGAATGATGAGGATGCAGGATGCAGAGGACAGAGGAATGATGAGGATGCAGGAAGTAGAGGACAGAGGAATGATGAGGATGCAGGGAGTAGAGGACAGAGGAATAATGAGGATGCAGGATGTAGAGGACAGAGGAATGATGAGGATACAGGGAGTAGAGTTGGCGCAGGTGGATGACTTTAAATACCTGAGATCAACACTTCAGAGTAATGGGGAGTGTGGAAGAGAAGTTAAGAAGAGAGTGCAGGCAGGGTGGAGTGGGTAGAGAAGGTTTCAGGAGTAGTTTGTGACAGACAGGTACTGCTAAGTGTGAAAGGGAAGGTCTACAAGATGATACTACTGACAAAAAGACAGGCGTCACAGCTTGAGGTGGCAGAGTTAAAGATATTAAGGTTTGCATTGGGTGCGATGAGGATGGACAGGATTAGGAATGAGTATATCAGAGGGTCAGCTCAGGTTGGACAGTTTGGAGACAGAGAGAAACAAGATCACATTGGTTTGGACATGTGCTTAGGAGGGATGCTGGGTATACTGGGAGAAGGATGCTAAGGATGGAGTTGCCAGGTAAGAGGAAAAAAGGAAGGCCTAAGATAAGGTTAGGATGTGGTGAGACAGGACATGCAGGTGGTTGGTGTGATAGACCAAGATGCAGAGGACAGGAAAAAAATGGAAAAAGATGATCCACTGCAGCAAGCCCTAATGGGAGCAGCTGAAAGAAGAAGAATATATTATATACATACACATATATATGTGTGTTTTTTATACATATCTATCTATAGATATATATATATATATATATATATATATATATATATATATATATACACACACACACACACACACACACACACACACATATATATATATATATATATATATATATATATATATATATGTATATACATATATGGTTTACAATCACATAGTCGATCGCACTGTGTGCAATCAATGTATGTGTGTAAATCAGGTAGCAGAACCATTAGTGTGAGTACTATATTGTCAAACCTTACAATAGCGGACAGCCTCTATAGCAAGGTTTGACAGTGTAGTGCAGATCACACTGTAGTGGGGATTGGGAATTGTACCCTTTCCTCAGTGTAGTATGATCTCGTAGTTTGTATATATAAGTAGGGTGGAGGTGCAGCCCCCCAGCAAAACATGTTAAAATATGTTTAGCGGCTGTGAGCATTTCAGTGAAGTTCAAATGTTCGACATTCAACTTCACTGAAATTCTCAGTTTGGCATTTACTGTGGTTGGTGTTGTGATTTCCAAACATTTTCTTCGGAAATCTGCACCTTCGGCCTTTCGGCCACAGTAGTGTCAAACATGTGATAGTAAACCGATATATATATATATATATATATATATATATATATATATATATATATATATATATATATATATGGGTCTGCTTTAGAAAATCAAAATACTACATTGTCGAATTACATTTCATCAAGATGAGTTCGCCAAACGTGCACATTTATTTATTTCATTTTACATTTCTTTACAGAAGATCTACCAGACAGGACAGAGATAGCTATGTTTGGAATCATCATGGGCAAATGGAGAAAATATATCTGCAGATGCTGCACTGAGGATGGCCAGTATTTGCCACCATGAATCCTGACACTCCACATGCCACAGCATCATGACAGTGAATCCACATTCCACACTGTCACTGTCCACTGCCATCATGGGATCCCACGCAGCATGATACTGCAATGTTTTCATCCACCCTGTTCTAACTGAAAGATGTGTAAATGGATAACTTCCAAGTATGGAGGCAGTTATGTATTGCAGTGCCTCACATCAGAACAATTCAAAGAGCACCCTGGAGATACCCTGTAGAACATCATAAAAAAACTCCCATAGAGCACGCAAAGAATACCTCAATGGACATCATGAAGAACAAGCCAGGGAATGCCACATATAACTCAGTGGGGTTTCTTTGTAGCTATACATTTAATAAAAGCATAAGAACTCCTTCATACCATAAGATTGGCACTACACCTGACCCCTACCCCATTCTCCACCTTTTGGTAAGTTTTCCCATGTAGCGAACCCATTTAACTTTTTTTTCACTGATCTAGGCAAGTCTATGTGGGTCATCTAACTTGCAGATGCTCACCAGTGAACACGATTGCCAAACCTGGCTCTTGGAGTCAGTTAACTATCACTGTTCCAAATGAAGTTCTTAGATATTTTAACTGAGCCATAATGGGGATACATTCTGGACTCCTGTTTGGCTGGTCCCATCTCTCAAGCCAGTATGCCAATGGTAACATAAAGATCTGCACAGCGTAGAATTAAGGATCTCAAGGACACACAAATCGCTCCCCTGGAAGACTGAAATGCTCTATGAAGAATGATGTTGATACTGGGAGGGGATGAATGGGAAGAAAGGCTTGACTGATCTGCAACAGAGCGTAAATTGATTTTTGGACTTCTGTGTTAGTCATTTATTGTCTATAGCAAACACTATGTTCAAATGCTAAGATACTCATAAGTATACATGGTACCTAAGCACCATGGGTCAAAGAGGTTATTCATTTATTGTGTATAGCAAACTTCATGTTCAAATGCAAAGATGCTCATAAGTGTACATGGTACCTAAGCATCATGCGTCAAAGGTCAGGGATCAACTTTGTAGTCTTGTTATGAGACCTGAGGTCATTCTTTCTCTACAATCAAGTCAAAAGAGATGCTGACCTATGTGACGATAATTATTTAGTCATGGATTGGTTCTTTTGGATGGGAAAATAGCTGCATAGATCCAGAAAAAAGAAACATGTACTGCTAGTGTCCTAAGAACATCTAGCCAATGCCTCTGTGGGGGATAAGTTCAATTTGTACCTCCAGACTACAGCCACTGCTACTCCATGATAACAGGAATCAGCTAAGTTAGGCGATCTGGATACCGTGTGAGGCTACCCTCTGTACACCACCTCATAGGAGGTGTACCAGGTACAGCACCATAGAAAGAGACAATAGAGCAGGCCCAGTATATGTTGAAGGGATTATTACCTCTCAGCTTATCTGGCAATACCTTGAAATTCCACCAGATGAGCTGAAGACTGTTGCAGGGTGTAGGAAATTCTGGCCTAGACTGCTGAACGTGCTATCACCATCACTCTCATCATTACAAATGGTGGAGAAAACAATGATAAATGTTTATGTATATCTCGTACCCTCTTTATTAAGGTTACAGGCAAACAGGCAGCTGTTTTAATTCTTGCACTGGCTTGTTTTTTTAGCTACTTTGGTTTGTTTCAAATATTAACTTCAGATCATCATACTGAGTTGTTTTATAGTGACATGAGGTCTCTTCCAAGAATCCTGACTCCTACAAAAAAAAACAAAAAATGATAAACCAACTTTATGCATTTCAGATTACAATATTAACTTGGTGGGTGATAGAGCAAACAAGAAGGGAAATTGGAGGTTTAGTTCTGCGAGCATTTAACTTTTTTCAGGTTTTTGATTTTCAGTTGAATGTAGTAACTACACACATACACACCCACATGCACACCTATATATAAAAAGCAATACATTTTCCTCTTCTGTTAAAGCACCACCAAACTTAGTCATTTAACAGAGGTATCATTTTAGCCAGTCCGCAGCATGTATGTCTTCATTTTTTGTATAACCTGTGCCTTGTAGCTATATCTTGATTGACAAGAAATAATTTCTTGTGCACTCTATATACATTGTATTCTGAATGTTTCTATTTGTCAGTATAAAGTTACATTTGAAAAAAGGTGCTCATTGTTTAGGCTCACTCACTGTCTGTCTCTTACAAATAGCATTTGAGTCCTAAAGTAACACCGCAGACAGCTACACCAACCACTGAAGTTTCAACCAGAGGTGGAAGTAGAAGCAGGCTGCCAGTTCTTTCAGCTATGCTACACATTTATGCACCCATGTACCTACCAAATAAATAAGTATATATATATATATATATATATATATATATATATATATATATATATATATATATATTTATTTATTTAGTAGCATTTTTTTATTTATTTGCGATGTGTTTACCAGGTAGGAGAGCTGGCCTGCTTACCCTTTTCAATCACAACTTAACGTGTTGAGAACAATACAATATACAAATGGAGAAAATAGAATGGCTAGTTGCAACTAGTCTGTAAGGTAAAAAGTGCAGATTTAGTGTCATGCTTAGTTCTAAAGTCAAACTGTGCCTCAGACAGGATGACTTGTTGCCTAAGACAGAATGTTACTTGCCTGCACAGGACTTTCTGAAAAAATCTTAGAGCAAGAGCAACAAAGAGAAGGTTAAGTAAAGCTATGAGCTTGTAGTTCAGCACTGTTTTTATGTTCTCACCTTTGTGGACAAAGGTTCATATACCTGGCTTTCCAGAGCTTCAGAAGCCTCCTTCCATAATGTTACTATTCATCAGCTAGCAAACTGGCTTGGTTATGTAATTTGCAATACAGTAATCTATGAGACACCATCAATGGATAGCGATCCTCTCTTTCTCCTTTAGTAAGAAGTCTCCTCACAAGCCGATAACTGACTCTTAACTAGTGTGGAATATTGGTGTAGAATCCTTGGATGAGACATTCACTGAGGAGAAGAAATCATGGTGAAACTGCAGATTGAACCACAGTACCTTCTGAAAGGGTGAAGTGACATTAGATGCAAATGGCATCAGAAAAAATGTGTAAGTCTATCTGGTCTTTCTAACTGTGTCAGCTAGTCCAGGATAGCTACCTTTCCCTTTTTCTTCCTCTTAATGTATGTCATCTCAAGCTTTTTTTAATGTTATAACCATCTTAGCCTGTACTGCATATTCTGGTAGCTCATTTCGTCTGTGTACCACTCTCTTCACGGAAAAGTATTTTCTAATGTTTTGGTTGAACTGGATTTCTTTTGTCTGGCAGTTATCAGTGTCCCACCAGCACGTCCTCTGTGACAACCTAATCTTATCACATACCCCATTTAATGCTTCAAATGTCCTTGTCATGTGGTTAGAAATGCTTTTTTTTTGTAATGAAAAGAGTCCACACTCCCTAAGTTCTTTGCAAGCACTCTTTAGACCATCCACCAGAATGTCATGGTTGATGTTCTTTCCTTTTCCACAAGTTTGACTCCATTCTACTTAAAAGGCACCCCTTTCAGCTGTGGACCAAAGAACATCACCTTCGTTGCCCCCTGAAATTGCATCCCTAGATATACAAATTAAGATTTGATATGGTCTTACTGCCACCTTCTTTCAATGAGCCCACTGATTCAAGTTTTCGTTAATGATAACCCCAAAGTCCTTCTCTTGTTATGAGAGTTTGAGGTTGATCTCCTACTGAAATGCACACTGCACCAAAAGGTGCCACCATGGAATTGGGAAGATTGAATCATAGGTACCTCCTCATAGATCATGTCTCCATCCTCCACAAGTCCGCTACTAGACTTGCATCCTTATCAGATATAACCCTCTGGCTGTTAATTTCACCTGTAAGGAGACCAAGCCAGTGTCAGAGACCTTGTAAGGGTCAGAGATCCTACTTAAACACCACACACACACACACACACACACACACGCACGCACGCACGCACGCACACACACACACACACACACACACACACACACACACACACACACACACACACATACACACACACACACCAAAACTACCATGTCCTGTTTCCTGCCTATACCCAAATTTCATCCATCCCCGTCCATAACTGCTACTTTTTACTATCCCCTCTTCTTTGCAAGAAGCCTGCAGAGAGGGACTAAGTCTAATGATTTGCTATGTCCTTGTATAAAATATCCACAGGGTAGTTATTTTCCACCTTCCAGGTAACCCAGTTGTAGCTCTCTGTCAGGTCACTATGAGGTGCTTCCTGTTGTGAATCCATGGCACATCTCATTAAGCAGCCATGTGAGCTTTGACTTCAGGATCATCTTCATTCTTTTGTCCCATACCAAAGTGAAGCTCACTGGCCTTTAGTTTCTCAGGCTGCTCCTCTCCTGCCTTTTATACATTATTACTACTTGCTTGCAATCATACAAGATCAGAACCTCTTAGGGAACATGCAGCATAATTCTGTCAGTCTCAAAAGTTCTTGAATGCCCAGGGTAGAATCACATTAGACTTATATGCTGTAACCTCCCTTAGTGCCCCAGTGCATTCCTTATATCCTTATCTGCCGCAGTCTCATCTGTCCACCCCACCCTTTCCTTCATCTGTCCTGTTCTTCAGGATTGGAATTCTGCCTTTCCTTTCCTTGATGAACAGTGGCAAGAAGTACTCATTTAAAATTCTACCTCCTTCCTACGCTCTTTCTATTTCTGACCTTTCAAGGCCACTTCATCTATTTCAATGCCTTTTTTCTCTCTCTCTCTGTCTGCTACATAAACCTTTTTAACCTCTTAATGCTGATCCATTATTTCTTCATTTTTTCCTTTCAGCAACATTATGCAGTTTGCTGCCTTATTTCTAGCCTCAGTACAACATTCACATTGGCACTCACTTTCCTCCATTCCCTTCATTTCTACTTCTTGTGTTTTGTAGATAGTTTCCCATTTGCAGTGAAGTATACTAGCTTCCTCAAAATCATTTCCTTGCAGTCATCCCCTGTCCTTTTTTCATACTTCCAAATCATTCTGTTTCTTATGCTTCACAGTTTCTGCCCACTCACGGTTTCTTCCCATATCTCAATGTATTTGACTATTATTGTCAATATTATCCTACAGCAACCCCGCAGTTAACCCCAGATTCTGGTAATTGTGAGCCAGCATTGTTCCTTTTCTATAGCCAGCATAACCCAGATCAGTGCAAGATCAATGTTTGCCAGTGGTGCTCACCTCCGTATTTTTACACAACAAGACTCATGAACCTCCACTTCCTGATTACAACCTCTCTCTATTTATGAATATTTTAAATAGGTTGCTTTCTCTGCCTATTTTAGATGACAGAATGTTGCATGGTAACTCTGGAAGGCTGCCATCATAGTCACAGCCTTCTTTCCTGCCCTTCCGTTAGTTCTGCCGCTTACCAGCTGCCTACCTGGCAGTTATATTATGGCTTCCCAACAAGTAATTGAGGTACAGTTAATTGGGTTCTAGCAGTGTAAATACAACTAATCAAAATGTCATTTTATTGCTCAGTAAAAGCTATATCCATAACCACTGTGGGATCAGTGTATGTTTGAGACCACTACCGGTTTTAATACAGACTTTCTGTTTTCACCACAGTTGTGTAGCTGGGGAGTTATGGTACAGTAACTTGGGCTTGTGAAGGTTTGCCTCACATGGAAGTTGCACTGGAGACTTGCTATTTCAGGCTTGGCTATGAAGGCTGGGTATCGTCAACCAGCTGTGATCAATTGATTTTATTGTGAAGAATCATGCGTTGGTTGTTCATAGTGAAGCATTGTAGTGGGTATCAGTATAGAAACTATCACTTTGGCATATAGTAACTGTACTATTAGAAAGATGATTGTGACATACCTAAAGCCTTGACCGTTTCCCCATTTTCCTCCAGTTGTATCTCTCCCACCTTTACAGCGTATCCCTTAGATGCTTTCTTGGTGTATACTGCCACACCCTTCCCATCATTGCCTATATTATCATCACTAAACATCCTGCATTTTGAAGTTACCACGTTCTAGCATCTCTTTATATTGATTCAAATTTTGGTTATCCTGTTTATGTAAGTTTCACTGTAAAGCTACCATTGTTTCTAGAATGGTCAGCTTCCTGTCTACACTTCTGGTATTCAGGACCACCACTCTGACAATTCTTCCTTTACATACCCTTCTCATCAGTGGCCCCATCTCTGTTATATTCCTCTTGTCTCTGCTTTTTCCCCCTCTGTGTTTTGTCCATCTCATATTCATTTCTCATTTTTTCCTTATTTTTCATCGTGTTTCTTTCTTATCTGCTTCAATATCTTCTTGTCTCTTGCCTTTCCCTGCCTTTGTTGTTGTTACCAAATTTTCTCTGGTACCTTCCTGCTTGCTTCTATGCTGCTCTCCTTGCTCAGTGCTTTGCTGCTGCTCACTCTGGATACCAAGATTACTTACTTTTAGCCTTCCTCTACCTGGAAGAAAGGACTGGAAGTAACATTCTTAGAAATTCTACCTATACCAGCAGCCAACGCACAGAGGAAAGTGAAGAGATGATGGAAGTCTGAATGGAGAGATGATGAAATCAGCAAGATAGGGAGAGTTGTCTTGGTGAGTACCTTTACATGTCAGACCCTGTCTTCATAAAAATCTCACCAAGTTGATAATAATATGTAGACTGTATCTTGTATAGCATATATCATGGTGAGCAATAGATTAAAAAAACAACAAAATACAGCTGAATGCACAGGACCCAAAAAAAAAAAAAAAAAAAGAGTCCAGTCCTACGTACACATTGGTGCCAGGACTGGAAATATGTCAATATGGACTCAAAACAGCAATTTCTTTCCCTGGAAAAGAAATCGCTTGGCCATCCCCATGTATTTGCTCCTTACTTCACTGTACTGCGATCCCAGAGTTGGTATATTTAGTTAGGGGGGGGGTGTGGCAGGCAAAAGCCCCCCATGCTGTTATGTTTGAAAGTGTGCATGTGTTTGTGGGTATTTGTGTGTGTGTTTGTGCTAGCAGATTCTTTCCCAGGGAAAGAAATTGCTGTTTTGAGCATTCATGCTTTAGTGCATTCGCTCATTACGTGTCGACCAAGAGATGTTTGCTGAAACACCTCTTTGGTCTTTTAGTATAGACCCCAATTTTTAACCACATACTCTTTCTCCCCCCTCTAAAATACTCATGCAGTGTGTATACTAGCAACTCTTTTTCACCTTACCCCACAGTACTATCATTTATATACCCATTATGAGTTCTACTCTGGCCATGACACCGAAGCATCATTTCTTGACTTCAGTGACAATATGAGTATGAGCCTCACAGTGGTGAAATCCATATTTTTAGCTCTGTCCAGTGTCTTCATTGTTGTTGGCCACCACATTCACATGCCTTGTTTCCATCTTTGTCACCTCTCTGCATAATTTGTTAGCTGGTTCAAAAGAAACATTGCTGAACACATCCAAGCAATCTACTGGAAGGATTACATTTCTCTTCCAAAATCAGTCAACATTTTTTACCTTAGAGATTTGTTTTAGGTCCACTCCTTTAAAAGCTCCATTAATGGTATGGAAGATGAAATGCATTTATGCTTCGGAAAACCTATATCCAAGGTCACTTCTAGACATCAACTCAGCTTTACCAAAATTCTCATTGGCTTGAGTTATGAGGGCTACTCCAAATACTAATTACACTAAGACCATTTTATTTTCCACAGATAATTCTGTCTTCCAAAGTCCATAAAAAAACTACCTACTAGAACTCATTAGTTCAGTCAAACCAGTACCATGATTAAACACAACCTATCATTTGTCGAACATATCAATAAAATTGTGCTTTGTACTAATCCAAAGCTCAGCCTTTATATATACCTAAACCATGTTCATCATGTACATATCTGCACAGCCTGCTTTTACTTATTACTGACTCTGCTTTATTCCTCTGCTGTTCTAACCCGTTTAAAATCTAGCCATTCATGTAAACCATGGCAAGTACACAACACAACTGAAAATGTGCAGCTAAGCACCACTGCAAAACTCACCACTGCCAGCCGCTAAAGCAGGGTTAATTCTTTGGACCAGAAATTCATCTACCAAGCCACTCAATATGATCCACACCATTCTACTGAAGCCATAATAGATATCTAACTAGCCAAACACTGATTCAGTTGAATACTCCAACAAGATGCTTATGGTAAAATTAATCCTATCTTGCATTAGTCTCTTAATCAAGAAAACAAAATGGTGTCTTAGCATTTTCAAGTCTGGTAGGATATGTCTGTTATTAACTTCCTGAATTCATCAATCAAACTCCTTGCAAAACTGCTTTCAAGACAGCATTTATGCTACACTGTACCTTAAACTGGGAAAGCTGTTGCTCACATGTTATTAACTCATACACCAAGTTTCTTCTCCTCATTTTACCTTCTCTATACCCATGACACTATCCTGTTCTCTCTTGACTTTTATGGTATCTCCTGAGTTACTCACCCTTTCCCAAACCCATACTCTTAGTAAGTTTCACCTTAACTACATTGTTAAAATATCCTCAAGTTGTAGCTGCTGTTATTATGCCATTAAATACCTCAAGGGCAGGCACTGGAACTGTTACCTACTTTTTAAATACCGTAAATGCTGACAAAAAAACCTTCTTTATTCTTGCATACCCTGTTTTCTCTAATTGTGAAATGTGCTAATCAGTCATAACCTGCCTTATGCAGAGCACCTTAAAGCCCTTTCCTTCTACTCAGCCTCCTATATATTGCTGAGGGGTGATCTGTAAAGTCCACACTTATGTATTTCCTGCATATTCCTAAGACAAACAGTACCGGAAATAGAGGGTCTAGGGACCTGAATTTTGTCTTGAGAGACAGATATGTGCTCAGAGACTGCCCCTCATATGTAACAGGCTTCCCTTCCATGTGAAGGTGAGTTTATTACCCTGTTTAAGCGCAAACTAGACCAGTGGATGGGGAACATGAAATTTACACCAGGTCTGGCACCCATGTTCCTTATGGACAGAGGAAGCTTATAAATGCCTGGTCCTCAATGACCTGTTTAGATACAGGCAATCATCATTCTTTCAGAAAAACTTGTCTAGGAGTAGATAGGCAACTCAGTTCATTAGCCTAGTAAGAATCTATGATTCTATGTTTTACTAACAAATAAAATGTTAGTAAAATCACGACTTCAATGAGTACAATTTTGTGCCACATTTACTTTATTTACTTCCAGTTCATTATTATTCAGAAAAGAGTTTCTCTTAATTGCAAAAACAGATGTACATATTTATTCAGAGATTCTATTGTCATTGCTCTGGTCAAAAACAGTTATGGTGAAACTGAACCATCTGTATTGTTAGCAGTTTTCGTGTTCTACAAGCACACAGTAAAAAAGTCCTAGAAGATAAGTAGCCCAAATCAGGCAAAATCCAAGCCAGTGCTTCATCTCATGGAACTCATGACTTTACAATTCCTTGATAGTACAGAAATCTCAGACATTTACAAAACATCAATGGCAATGTTTAAGTTGAACAATTTACTTGAAACATAAAAGTAATTCCAAGAGGGCTTAGAATCTTAAAGATATGATGGAAATCCATATTCAGAACTGTTACAAAGATCACAGGCCTTTAACCTGAAATTTAGTAAATGAATTTATGTCACTGATGGATGGGTATGAATAGATAGAATAACAAGCTCTTCAATGAAATAAAAGTGTTAGATACCCTCTAAAATTAATGAGCTAAGTGCAGTAAATAAGAAGCTATATGATGATATGATGGATGTTTTACTGATTCTTGAACAAAAACTTATTGCTACAAAGAAAACGAAGTTAACACAAGATTTAAATAATTTTAAGACCAGCTACCGCCCCCAGGTCCTTGTCTTTGTAATCACATCAGTAAAACCAGTATCAGTATCATAGGGAGTTACTCGGCTAATCGCCCTATGGCCCTTTCAAGCCTAGCCAAGTTTTACCCTTATTTCCACGATCAGCACCAATTGCCCCTGTCCAAGAGGGACACAGTTGGCACCCCCAGAATGAAATAAACTGTATTACTTTTAATGTATAGTAAACTGTAATACTTTTAATGTATTAAAGACACTGCTAAGTTAGGCAAGCTTCCAAGTCGGGCTAGCCAGCAGCCAACCCCCTCACCCATTTATCACATATCTTTATATTAGCCCTATTTCCAGCACATTTTCTCTATTCACTAACTGGATTATCTCCCCTCTCCCTTAATCTGCTAACCTCTGTAGGAGACCTATCTGTTGCAGTAAAGTGACTGGCCACTAGGTGGCACTTAACTATCAGCTTACTGTTCACTAATCTCCCTCTCCGATTCTTTACCATATCTCTCCAACTCTGTTCTCAGTTTAAAGCAGACTTACTCTTTCACCATCTCTCCTGTGTCCAATTTATCTTTATTCACATTCTACTTCTCTGTCATTCTGACTCTCCTCTTACCAGCCTCTGAACTTTCTTCTACAATTCTCTCACTCTCAGACTTACCTGCTGAACTCTCATACCTCACAGATTGTCATCCTCGACAGTCTTCTCTCTTGTCTCTATCCGCTCCATTCGCCCTGTGGGCTCACTCCGCTCCCCTACCCTGCCCCCATTTCCCACCCGCCCCCAATGGTCCTACCTTTATTCCTCTTAAGACACACCCCCACTAAACCTACTCCAATCTGCTTAGTCGCATCATTAACATTCCTACCCCCATTCACTCAATACACCCTCCTTAGTTTAATTACCACACCCTCTATCCTATCTTATTCCTGCTTATAGTATCTAACTCCCATTTCTCTCCCACCTTATATACCAACATCATGTCCACATCACTAATCCTGTACCAAGTACAACTTCTAATCTTAGTCTCACTCCTACCCCCTCTAACCACTACCTATATCCTAACCCCATATGAACAACCTCTTAACTACACCCTTCTCTTCCCCTCCAAACACACACTAACAGAAACCCTACCTTTCTCTCCATACTTCCTAAACATCATTTGTAAGCCCAGCTACCTACTTGCCAAATATCACAGACTATCACATATTAAATACATCAACCTAAAACCTAGAAAATTCATTGACTACTATTATAAACCTCTCCAGCCTAAACACTTAACACTCCTCCTCTCCTTACTAGATGGGGACATTCATCCTAAACCTGGACCAAACTATACACTTAACACTACAAACTGCAATCAACACAATACTTGTACCCTGTCACCTAACAAACCTCCCAACTCACTCTCTATAGCACATCTTAATATACGTAGTATTTGCAATAAAATCACACAAGTCCATGCCCTCCTAGATGTCCACCCATTTGGCATCCTATGTTTATCTGAAACATGGCTAAAACCTACCATTAAAGACAATGAAATCACCCCACCTGGTTACAATATCATTAGACTGGACCGTACAGCTAAAAAGGGAGGAGGGGTAGCTATTCTCTATAAAGCAGAACTACAAGTCAGCACTGCAAATCTTAACCTTCCTTTGGACAATAGTACTGAAATAATCATCTCTAAACTTCAGGTCAATGCTCATAAAGCCATAAATATCATCTGTATTTATATACCACCAGGTAATAACATTAGTACACGCGAATATATCCTTAACTGGCTAGCTACCAATCTTCCACAAGAAACCATAGTCCTAGGGGACTTTAATATTGATTGGAATTCCTGCAATAGTACAAACCCTACCACCCATATTAACTTATATGGCTTTTCACAAACTATTAACTCCCCTACAAGAACTAACAGAGTCAACAACAAAGAAAGTACCTTGGACGGGATACTTACTAATACCCCTCAACAAACCTGTATAGCAGGAACCCTTCCTGATGACCTAAGTGACCATTCACTAACTTATATTATTAGGCATAAAACAAACTTAACCTTCCCTAGCACTTTCAGAACAATACACTCTAAAAAGCAATTCAACCCAGAACGTTTCTAAATGGAACTTAAACAATGCAATTGGTTACCATTAAAATCTCTCCCTCTAGATGAAGCAGTTGAATACTTCAATTCTACATTCTTAACTATCCTCAATCACCATGTCCCATTACGTTCTATCAGAAATAAAGCTAAACCTGCCCCTTGGCTCACCAATAATACTAGGCAAAAAGTCCATCTTAGAAACAAGTCCTGGTCAAAATGGCGTAACACTAAGAATTCCATTGATCACCAAACCTTTAGTGAAAACAGAAATAATACAAAAAAAAGCCATCCTGTTAGACAAAAAGAACTTTTATCACCAATTACAGCAAACCTCCCACAAAGAACCTCGTCAATTTTGGTCTAGCATTAACAAACTTCTAAACCCAGGCCAAACTTTCACACCTAACCCACAAGGCTCTAACCCTGAGAATCCCTTACAAGCAGCTAATGCCTTTAATGCTTTCTTCACAGACACAATCCAAACTCTTGCTACCCACCTATCTCCTGATATCTCCAACCTGCCTACTTCTACTACAAACCCACCCCCATCATTTAAGTTACAACTTGTATCTACCTCCTTTATTTGTTCCCCTCTCCAGAAATTAAAACCTACCACCCCCTCTGCTGATAAACTCCCAGCAGAATTCCTGCAAAAATGAGCTAAAGCTATTGCCTATCCCATTTCCATTCTAATAAATAGAGCCATAACTGAAAGAACTATCCCATCCATCTGGAAAATTTCTCATATCATCCCATTACATAAAGGTGGGAACTCCAATGACTTCTCTAACTTTCGTCCCATAGCACTACTATCCCCTCTTGCAAAAATTATGGAAAAGTGTATCCATAACCAACTACTTAACCACCTACTCCATAATAACCTACTTGCCAACTGTCAACACGGATTTAGACCTTCCCACAGTACCAGCACAGCCCTGCTATCCTTCACAAACTGTATCAACAAATTCCTCAATAACAATGTCCTGTCCTCTGCACTCTTTATTGATTTATCTAAAGCTTTCGACATGGTTAATCACCAACTCCTCCTATTTATACTAAAATCTCTTTCACTCGATCCTATGTCTGTGAACTGGTTTACATCCTACCTAGAAAACTGACAGCAGGCTGTTCTCTGGCAAGATAAACTATCTAATCTCCTTCCTATCTCATTTGGGGTCCCCCAGGGCTCCATATTAGGCCCACTCCTATTTTCCATTTATATTAATGATCTGCAATCAGCTATTCCACATACCACTTGTATTCAATATGCAGATGACTCTACTATTATCTGCTCAGCCACTTCTCAAACTAAACTGCAGTCTATTACCCAAAAAGCTTTCAACTCTGTAGAACAGATGTTCTCACACCACTGCCTTCTCTTATATCCCCAAAAAACTAAACTCTTACTCTTTACACCAACCCATAAGTCTACCCCTTTACATTTCACTCTTACATCTAACAATGGAACTCTTATCTCTCCTGACCCAACCACTAAACTCTTAGGAATAACAATTGACAACCACCTTAACTTTGATACTCACATTAACACTACAATAAAAATAGTTAACAAAAAACTAGGATCCCTTTATAGAATCAAACCCTTTCTTACACCACTAGCTAGAACCGCTATAGCCAGAACCCACCTAATCTCCACTCTACTCTATGCGTCTCCTATATATACCAATCTTTCTAAAAATAACCTTAACAAACTAGCTATATCCTATAATAATATTGCTAGATTTGCCACAGGTTCTCCATTTAGAACCCATCACTGTTTGAACCTAAAACAACTAGACTGGCTAGAATTTCTTAACCAACTTCAATTACAGCAGCTCACAATAGCCCACAAGACCTTGTTACAACCCAACAGCCACCTATATTTTCTAGCCTCATAACACCCTATAATAATCTCAAGAATCTACGCTCCTTAAACAAACTGCTGATCAAAACTACCAAATCCAACAACTCTGCAGGTGAATCCTTGTTCTCTAACTCCATTGGGAAACTTTGGAACAAACTACCCTATGAAATCACTTCACAGACTTCTCTTTTACTTTTTAAAAGGAATCTAATACTATATCTCAATAAACACTGGCTATGCTCCTGTACTAACCCTGACTAACTTTTCTCCTGTTCCTACTTTTTTTCCTAAACTATGCACTCTATTATCTTCCCTTCATAGTCTCACCATTTTACATGATTACATACAAATTTGCATATATGTAATAACTATGACTATTATAATTTGAAAAAAAAAAAATTTTTGTAACACTTCCTGTTTTTATAATATTTGTCACAGCCTTTAGATTAATCGTATAAGTTTTTACTTGGAGCTTTTCTCCCCAGGCCTCTACTGAAAATGGACATGTATTCAACTAGACTAGCCCGGTCAACAAATGTAAAATAAAATAAAAATAAATAAATAAAAATTTACTATTACCCGTCACACCATTAGCATCAGCATAGGTTTCAGGAATTACATCTGATCACATGACGCTAACTGAGATGTCACCAAGATTGCTTCAGTGTCCACAAGAATGTCTTCCCAGGTTGTTCACCTAATCATGGTGAGGCTAGCACTGGTCTGGCTCTTGGACCCTTTAGTGGAGCAATTCGAGGGACTACTTCAAACTAATCCACTAGCAATGCCTGAGAGACCAACAAGCAACCTACCAAGGGGAAGAAGAGGAGAAAGAAAAAGCTCAGGGCAGAGCTGCCAAGGACTGGCAATAAAGTGCAAGGCATACCAGTAGTGGCAATATTGTTTGTAATGCCTCAGATTATAATTTAACTGCATCAGAACTCAGCATTGGTTTTACTTTTATCTTCAACTATGATGACAATATTTCTAATAGCCAGACTGAACTGTCAAAGTTTACTAGAAATTTGAATTAAAAACTTACTTTCAAGAGAAGCCCCTTGTTAGAGCAAGCTCTGTTATGCAAATCATATACTTTTATTTCAAATAATCACCCCATAATTAATGCCTTTCAAAAAATTTGTTATGTTGACAAGCACCAATTATATAATGAAAAACAAGGCATTAATAGTATTCTTATCTGACTGATTCAGGGAGACTAGCATTAAATTCTCTGTTGGCCACTCATGTTATAATCATAAAAGGCACTGATGAAGGATGCGGAAACAGTGATGATAAATAGTAATTATTCTTTCTGATAGTGTTTATAGTTATTTCATGACACATACACTTATAAGAAAATTGAAAAGCATGAATTGTCAAATATCATAGCAAGAGTAAACACTGCTATTTATGATCTGCATTTGAAAAATTCCATCATCATTGATAATCTTAATTACATTTATACTCCTCACCCGAAGATGCCCATTTATTATGATTTAACCAAAATCCATATAAATATGGAAAAGCCAGCACTGAGACCTATAATCTCAGCTAGGGAGTGGTCAACTGATCTAATATCCATGTATTTGGAGTGCAAATTGAAAAATGTTTCTGCTAAAGGAAATTGTTTTATTAACAACAATAAAGATGTTTAGTTGAGGTACAGTCGTGGTGTGAACAACATATGTGACAAAGCTATATCTTCAATACAGTAGCTATAGACTTATTTACTACAATATTTAATATAGAGTTGAATCTGTTAGGAAAAAGTTAAGTAAATTGTCTAATTATTCAGACTTTTGATAAATACCATGTGTGATCTGCTATTATTGGTTTTATAAAATAATGTCTTCTTATCTAACAAATACATTTACATCCTAAGAAGGGGAGTAGTTATTGGTACTCCTGTTGCCACTTCCTATGCAAGTATTTTATTTACTTGGGATGATGAATTTGTGTTTAATGAACAACATTTATTTTTAAAAAGTTATTTTTATAACTACATTGTTGACATTTTCTTACTCTCTGAAGCAATAGTGAATTATTACAAAACTTTGTGGATTATTTGATATGGGCTACATACTTTTTTAAAGTTTAAAATCGCTGCATCTCAGTATAGTTCATAGGTTCTTAGGTGTGTACTAGGCTAATGACCCTGGGGCCTTACTAGCCTAGCCCATAGGATTACCCTGGCATCATGCCACCCGACCTTAGTTTCCAGTGCCTCTGTAGAGTAAAGCCACTGGAATGATCCCTGGGGTGAATTTTCATCAAAATTTCTCTTGAAGAGGGCCAGTGAGGTGGTCTGCTTCACATGTATGTAAAGTCTATTCCATAGCATGGGCAGTCTCTGTGTTATGAACCTGTCCCTCCAGCATGTTCTGTTGATTGTGGTAATGAGGTTGAGGTCTCTGGAACATGTGGTGAGGAGAGATTGGGATTTCTTTAGATGAAGCATTTCTAACAGAGCTGGGTCAGACATGGCTTTGTATGTCAGGCAGATATTGCCTCTAAGTAAGCAATATGAGACAGAGAATAGTTGGAGTTTTTTAGTCTGTCCATATAGGACAAATGTTATGGCCTAGGATCCTCTTTGTGAGGTACTTTTGCGGCCTCTCCAGTTGTTGTAGGAGTTTAGTGAGGTACATGCCAAATGGGGTATTGTACTCAATGACTGGCCTAATGAGGGAAGAGTAGAGGGAGACAATGACCTCTTTCTTCCCGGATGCAAAACCCTTAGTAATGAGATGTGCCACAAAGAAGGACTTTCTGACCACAGTGGCAATGTGGTGGTCAAAAGAGAGGTTGCTGTCAACCTGTGTTCCCAGATCTCTTATAACGAGTTCTATGTTCAGTGGACTACTATCAATGTGGTAATTCATGGGAACCAGGTTTTCCCAAAGGGGATGATGACAAATTTTTTGGCATTGACCTTAAGGCCATGGTTCTGATACCAGCTGTTGGTCTCAGTGAGGCCTTTCTGTAGGATGTCAACATTCAACATCATGTCGAACTAGTATTCGTTTTTTGGATATTACTTTGACCTGTCCACAACATGGCACATTTGTAACAGCTGTGCATAGGAAATCAGCTAAAAACAGTACTTATATGCATAGATTCAGTATGCACCTTGAAAATATATTTCAGAATGATATAAAAGGTCAAATGATACAAATATATGGTTTAAACAATACTGAGGAGAACCATATGGAGTAACTGAATGTATCTATGAGTGATTTCACTGCTACAGGATATGGCAAATAATTATTATAAAGTTTGAATATTGCTGGACCATATTTCTCTAACGCACATTAATCTGAACACATATATTAAAGTAATGTAACGAATAGGATAATTATTACCTGTAACAAGCATACCAATGATATATAAGGTATAATTAGAAAACATTCCCACATTTAGTGCTCATTTCATGGCTTGAATGATGTAATTGCAGATAAACAATTATTTTCTATTAAAAATACTAATTATTTGAAGCAGAAGCTTTGCTATGAAGAACTGTATTTTAAGCTAAAGAATAGAATAAGAAAAAAAGAAAAGAAAAAATAGAATGAGTTAGGAAGTTGGCATAATACCATGCCATAAATGCCAATATTATACATTGTTTTATAATAAAAGGGGTCAATAGTAAGAGAAGTGAAAAGAGGTCAGGAGGAGTAAGGAGTGATAGAATTTAACTGGCTTTAGTAGCTAGCCACAGTTATATACGTGAACCAAATAGCTGAACAAGTTAGCAGTACGATTACAGCATGTTGGTGGCACATGTAGGGGTAAATGCTGTTCATATTGTGATGGAAAAGTACTCAGAAGTTTTATGTCACTTCACATTTTGGGGCAAAGTAACAGTTTCATTGTATTAAGATTTACATGATTTAAAAGGAGTGTAGTTACCAGTTAATGCATGCTTCAAGGTATAATGTTCCATAATGTCAAAAAATCATCACCAGGTGCTCTGTCACCTAGAACTGTATTAATTTCATTTGTTTTCAAGTAAAATCTATTTCTAGATCTCAGGACTTGGCAAGCCAGGCTTGGCATTGTTTTAAGCAGTGAATGCTGTGTGCAAAATGAGGTGTGAGAGTTTAATTTTGCTACTGTGGATATTTTGTAAAATGTATTTAGGATATTATGTGTGTGAGCATTGCTTCTTGTATCTTTCTTGGAGTACAAACACAGGCCAGCTGATCAAAAAAGCCCACCATTGACTACAGTTCCTAAAAAGGCTGAGAAAAGCAAGGCTCTCTATGAGTGCACTAATTACCTTCTATAGAGGAGCCATTGAGAGCATTATCACCAGCAACTGCACTGCATGGTTCGGTAGCAGCACAAAGGCCAAAAGGAAGAAGCTACAAAGAATAATAAGAACAGCAGAAAAGATCGTGGGAACTAGTCCTCCTACCTTGCAGGAACTCTTTGAACTGAGATGTAAAAAGAGGTCCCGCAAAATACTGAGTGACACTTCTCATCCAGCGTATGGTTAGCTCACTAAACTTGCTTCTCGTAGATGGTTACGGAGTATCTGCTGCAGGACCTCCAGATTCATGAACAGTTTTTATCCAAATGCAATAAGATTCATTAATGCAGACATAAATCTAGATGTATCAAAACTATAACAGATTGTTACACACTCATTATTTTTCTTTTGTCTCCATACAGTAATTCTATTTATTTATTGCATACTAAAATTATTATATTCTCATTTAGGTGCAATTCCAGTCACTTCCTTATGTGCAATATCACCCAATTTCACCTCTGTGTATAGTGTACTTTTCTCTTCATGTGTTAATTATATAGTAGTCAGTGTTGCCGATGTAATAAATAGTGCAAGCATGTGTGACAGCTACTTAGAAATTTAGTTTTGTGCTATAGTTGTTTATAATACCTATCATGTCTGTCTTTTTGTGTTTGTTTTCTCCCGTAAAAGAGCTGACACTCGAAATTTCATTTAGGTAGCACTTGTGTTTCCTAAATGACAATAAAGTTTCTTTGAATCTTGGCTGTGCTGAAAATGTTGATGTTTGATTGTATGATGATCTGAGCTTCAGCTGTGCAATTTTGTTTAGGTTAACTGTGAAGTTATACCAGTAAAATAGTTTTGGTAATAAAAGGGTGCTGGCTAGTGTGGTTCTTGTCTTTTATGTGGGAAAAGAGTCCTATACAGGTGAACTTAGCAATGCACACATCTCCAAACTCTTGTACTGCTCAGATTTCCTGAATCTGAGTAAAGAACATTTGTTGTAAAAGCACCACATTTTATAAAGAAATGTCATACTGAGCTTTATTGAGAAGGTTAAATATATGATGATATCCCTCTGTGATTCTTCCTGTAACTCACTGGAAATACAGTTTACCAATGACTCTCTTTGTCACCGTAGGACTACATCATGATACTGTGGTAATGTCTGGGTTTCTGTCTCCTGCCTAGCAGCTTTGCCACATAATTAACATCACTTGCCTTCCTTCCATACTAGAGTAAAATGTTCAATCCTACAACCTCTTTAAGTGCCTTCTACCAGTCAGGAATACCTCCATTACCTTTTGTCCAGCTCTATATTCTTGTGCTGTTAGTCTCGTAACATATTGAATCCATTCTTGCTGTCCTACTCAGGCTAAGTGTTCTGTGCCAACCCCATAAGCACCCTAAGCTTAGTCAGGAAATTCATTGCATCCTCCACATCAAGCTGTCTGTGAAAATCACCTTCACTCTCAAACTAAGCAAGAATTAATTCAAAAGGTTACCCATTGATAAATAACTCAGATTAAAACAAATAATAACTGTGGATTCTTGGGGCACATTACAGTATGGAAGGAGGAAAGGGGCTAGTACTTGTCATATTCCTGTTTAAAGTAGTCTATTAGTTGTCACAGCATCATCTTAGGAAGAAAGATAAATCTATCCACATCATTTATTTGGCACCTGGCTGGCAACTTGACACCATAAAACTCCTCCAGTGCCATTCATTCTGTGGACCGTTGTTCTGCTGTGGTGACCCCTGATTGGAAAAGCCAAAAGACAAAGAAGAAAAAGTAGGAGATAGTATTTAATGGTTTACCCCACAGCTTTCTCACAAATAGGTTTAATATAAAACTAGCTCCCCCGCCATCAGTATGTCCTATGAAAAAGTGACCCAGATGAACATTTTTAACCCTGCATTTCCATCTTTTCTGCCTTAATAGAGGACAAGGCTACTACCTAAGGCTAACTAGTAGCAAACTCCATCACCATCAAGATATACCTCTCACTTGAGATTAGAGTAATAATAAGCCATACAATATCCATGGCAACCTTCTGAAATTATTCTTCAGTAACAGGCTAAGGCCACACAGCAGTCTTACTTTTGTCATCTGCATTTCCAAATATTTGGTATTTTTGCAATGTTTGGCCCATACAAATTTTGCAAAAAAACTATATATTTTTTGTATACTTTATACCCATATTGCCTGAACAAAGAATCTCATGGGCTATGGCTAGAAGTGCCTAACAGTAAGCCCTTGGGACTACCAACTACCATGTTACTTCCTCCTTCAGCCCCACTCTCAGCAGTCCATTCTATGTACAATCACCCCTTGTATCTGGATACAGACTACCTCTAACATGAGAGTCACTAACTTCCTTGGGTTCCTCACTCAAGTTTTATAAGATAAGATCTGAGAGGTATGCGTGTCATAACTCCTTCTCTCCCTATTTGTAATCCTCCCTAGATTTCTTTCAGTAGGACGTCTAGTGTCACTTAACAGCTGTGGCTCAGATTTATGCTTACTGCTACCAGCTATCCATTCTCCTGAAGTAGCTCCTTTCACAGTAACTCTGGCACCCTTTGACACATTTAGCTTTGATTAAGGCTTGCTACTATTACCCCATTTATTCCTGAAGCAACCACATCATTATCCTCCATTTGAATTGTGGGTACTTGCTAGGTCTCCACAGAGATACCTTCCCCCTGTGGGCTGGTCTCTATATTTGGCTGCATGTAACTGAATATACAAAGTTGAATCATAAATGTCATTTCCTATCAGGATATCTGTAGGGGTATCATAAGAAACTTCCCCAGCTTATCTCCTTGCCTCCCCCAATCCAAATAAACCCAGTTCAATGGCAGCTGAAAAGGTGTCCATCCTATGATCTTTGCTGAAGTGGGCTTCCCAGGAGAGTAAATATCTAGTCTACAACTTCAGGTTTAACATAATTATGTCTGATGCAGTATCATTCTTAGCAACAGTGTCCTTACCTACTACGAGGAAATGGTACCGACACTTGTGATAATCTGGACCAACTGCAGACATAAGACAACCCATCACTTCTATGGTGGTGCGACTGTTATCTGCCTCAGGTGGCTTTGTTCCCTACTCCCTCTGTACTGATGTTTAAGCAATGCACATCCAACTTGATTATATTGGAATCATGTAACTCATGCACTTCACCTATTGCTGGAACCAGTGACATCCCCATTTGTCTGTAGAATCTGCTGCAACTGTGTAGGCTACTAGCCATGGATTCTGTCATGCCCAAATGCAGTACTAGGTGCTGTTTCCTACTTGCTAAACAGAGGTCAGCCTTTTTAGACATCTCTCATCATCTGAGTTACATTCCCAGTCTGTCAACCAGACTGATATTTTCAGGCAAACTACTGAAGCACAAATGAGAGCCTGAAGCAGTCATCTCTCCCACATTCAGTATGTGATCCACACACAAGCAGTTCAATGTGTACAGGGAAAATACCTTTTAGTTATCTATCCATCTATCTATCTATCTATCTATCTATCTATCTATCTATCTATCTATCTATGTAACATATCTATCTATTTCTTTATTTGACCAGGTAAATGGGCTGGTCCACTGACCATTTTCATGAAAAAAACAAGCTACTTTGGCAGCTGAATGATTTGAACAGCTGGGCCAATGATCTGGAGGATCTAGGTTTGAGTTTTAGCTAAAGCATATACTTTGTTAGTGTTGTGTTCCTAGACTTCTAAACACTTATTATTCTGTTGACGCAGTCTGTCCTTTCTATTTCTGTCTGATGTCTGATTACATTATGGGTATTGAGCTGGGGAAGGAAGATGCACTTAATTCTGCATCTTTGTTACACAGCGAGCCTTGTTTATGGGTTAAAAATGGTTTATAGACTAGCTCTCTTACCTGGTGGAAAATAAATAATTCAGAAATAAATATATCAGAAATTGGCATTTATACCGCCTCTTTCCTCACTGGGTTGATTGAACTTGGTAGACAAAATAAATGGAACCAAATAGACAGAGGAGTGGAAAATTCATTTGTCCCCCTGCTATAAAGCATGCTTTGGCGGGCTTTTCTGGCATTAGAGAACTTGGCATAGCTCCTCGTGGTCCCCTGCAGAGTTCCTAAGCCAGCAGAGAGCAGAAAAAGCAACTTTCTTGATTCTAAGTATTTTTTAAACTTTTTATTTTGCATTTTTCGATATTTTTGTGCTTTTTGACTACTGTTTGTGCCTATATTACTGTTTTATTACCTGATTTTCCTGTTTTTCTGTGCTTAAATTGTTGATTGCACTTGTTGGCTAAAGTTTTGCTTAAAAGTAACAAACAGGTTAATACACTCAAGTGTACCAACCTTTGATAGCAATTTAGTCGAAAACAAAGCATTTACTGTATTTTTTCTGTCTGTGTGCAAAAAAAACTAAAAAACCCAAAAAAATACTTCTGCTTTCCTAAACTTTCCTAGTTAGTTGTTCCAGTGATCAGATTTTGCTGATCCCTGGGCTTTGTATTTGGTTCCTGTGTTCCTCCATTTTCTTGTGTGGCCAGAGGTAGTTTTTTTACTCACCAGTGGGAGTGGGGAGTACTGAGCTGCTTGTTTGTCCTCAGAGGAGTGGTTAGAGACAGCAACTAGTAATTCGTTGGCCATTTTGGGTAATTTCCTGTTTTTTTCCAGCCCCCTGCTATAAAGCACGCTTTGGCAGGCTTTTCTGGCATTAGAGAACTTGGCATAGCTCCTCGTGGTCCCCTGCAGAGTTCCTAAGCCAGCAGAGAGCAGAAAAAGCAACTTTCTTGATTATAAGTATTTTTTAAGCTTTTTATTTTGCATTTTTCGATCTTTTGTGCTTTTCGACTTCTGTTTGTGCATATATTACTGTTTTATTACCTGATTTTCCTGTTTTTCTGTGCTTAAATTGTTGATTGCACTTGTTGGCTAAAGTTTTGCTTAAAAGTAACAAACAGGTTAATACACTCAAGTGTACCAGCCTTTGATAGCAATTTAGTCGAAAACAAAGCATTTACTGTATTTTTTCTGTCTGTGTGCAAAAAAAACTAAAAAAAACAAAAAAATACTTCTGCTTTCCTAAACTTTCCTAGTTAGTTGTTCCAGTGATCAGATTTTGCTGATCCCTGGGCTTTGTATTTGGTTTCTGTGTTCCTCCATTTTCTTGTGTGGCCAGAGGGATATTCTTTACTCACCAGTGGGAGTGGGGAGTACTGAGCTGCTTGTTTGTCCTCAGAGGAGTGGTTAGAGACAGCAACTAGTAATTTGTTGGCCATTTTGGGTCATTTCCTGTTTTTTCCAGCCCCCTGCTATAAAGCACACTTTGGCGGGCTTTTCTGGCATTAGAGAACTTTGCATAGCTCCTCGTGGTCCCCTGCAGAGTTCCTAAGCCAGCAGAGAGCAGAAAAAGCAACTTTCTTGATTATAAGTATTTTTTAAACTTTTTATTTTGCATTTTTCGATCTTTTGTGCTTTTTGACTACTGTTTGTGCCTATATTACTGTTTTATTACCTGATTTTCCTGTTTTCTGTGCTTAAATTGTTGATTGCACTTGTTGGCTAAAGTTTTGCTTAAAAGTAACAAACAGGCTAATACACTCAAGTGTACCAGCCTTTGATAGCAATTTAGTTGAAAACAAAGCATTTACTGTATTTTTTCTGTCTGTGTGCAAAAAAAACTAAAAAAAACAAAAAAATACTTCTGCTTTCCTAAACTTTCCTAGTTAGTTGTTCCAGTGATCAGATTTTGCTGATCCCTGGGCTTTGTATTTGGTTCCTGTGTTCCTCCATTTTCTTGTGTGGCCAGAGGTAGTTTCTTTACTCACCAGTGGGAGTGGGGAGTACTGAGCTGCTTGTTTGTCCTCAGAGGAGTGGTTAGAGACAGCAACTAGTAATTCATTGGCCATTTTGGGTCATTTCCTGTTTTTTCCAGCCCCCTGCTATAAAGCACGCTTTGGCAGGCTTTTTCTGGCATTAGAGAACTTGGCATAGCTCCTCGTGGTCCCCTGCAGAGTTCCTAAGCCAGCAGAGAGCAGAAAAAGCAACTTTCTTGATTATAAGTATTTTTAAACTTTTTATTTTGCATTTTTCGATCTTTTGTGCTTTTCGACTACTGTTTGTGCCTATATTACTGTTTTATTACCTGATTTTCCTGTTTTTCTGTGCTTAAATTGTTGATTGCACTTGTTGGCTAAAGTTTTGCTTAAAAGTAACAAACAGGCTAATACACTCAAGTGTACCAGCCTTTGATAGCAATTTAGTCGAAAACAAAGCATTTACTGTTTTTTTCTGTCTGTGTGCAAAAAAAACTAAAAAAAACAAAAAAATACTTCTGCTTTCCTAAACTTTCCTAGTTAGTTGTTCCAGTGATCAGATTTTGCTGATCCCTGGGCTTTGTATTTGGTTCCTATGTTCCTCCATTTTCTTGTGTGGCCAGAGGTAGTTTCTTTACTCACCAGTGGGAGTGGGGAGTACTGAGCTGCTTGTTTGTCCTCAGAGGAGTGGTTAGAGACAGCAACTAGTAATTTGTTGGCCATTTTGGGTCATTTCCTGTTTTTTCCAGCCCCGTGCTATAAAGCACGTTAATGATTTAGCGATAGTGCTAGTCTTGAGTTGCCACTGTTGCACACAAGAGCAGCGCCGGTTAAACAAGGTTAAATTATTCGGGCTACCTAAATTCCACTCTTCAATTTTTCCCTTAAAACTACCTTCCTCGAACTTTACTGCTGATCTAACCAGCGTATCCTATAAATAAAAAGTTCATCTCTACTTGATTCCCAAGTAGACTATTTTCTATCTGTAAAGCCTAGCACTTGCTCCTACAGTACCTTCACCTTGATAAAGCACTCGTATTATAGATAGTACTCCACCAGCCTAGAACCCACATCCCCCGGAGTCTTTTGTAAGTTTTTTATCTATTCCTTCTAGCATGTCGAGGGATCAGTTGCTAGTGTCCTCTCCTGCTCAGCTGGTGAACCTGGGAATATTGAGGCAATGTTACAATTGCCTCATGTACACAGACAACCCTCTCCTTCTCCCACAAAACACAAATACATGCGAGAGATGCAACTATACAGCCAAACTGGAGGCCGAGCTCTCTCAAAATAAGACTGGCAAGACCAGACAGGAGGAGAAGGGTATCACACACACACCCAGTCTCACATAGCACTATCAAAACCTCAAATCTTACACATAAACACACAAAGACATACACGGAGGCTCTGATCAAAAATCTACCAAAACAGCAGAGGCCACCAAAGCAGACACCCAAACAACCACCACCTCAAGACACAACACATGCAACACATAGACCACACAGTCAGTGTGCTAAACAGTCACAGCCCTTAAGGCCAAACACAATGCCAGACACACTAGTCATTGGTGACTCCATAGTCAGACACACTGACGTCCCGCTCACCAGATTGAGTAAGGAAAAGGTCACAGTAAGCTGCCTGTCGGGCGCTAGAATCCACCACATAATGCAAGCACTCAGGTCTCTCAATAGCAGGTACAAGTACAACTCAGTCATTGTCCATGCTGGTGTAAATGACCTGAGACGTACCTCCTTGGACTACATGAAAAGAGACATTGAGGAGGTCTCTGATTATGTAGCCCAGGCAGGTATGACCCTGACCTTGAGCAGTATCCTACCTTCACCAAGAATGATGCCACAATACGAAGATAAGATGATCAGCTTTAATAATTGGCTTAAACTCTGGTGTCATTCAAAGGGGATCCAATGTCTGTCTGCCTGGGATGACATGCTGGACAAGCCACGCTGCTTCGCAAGGGACAGCTTGCACTTGTTACCCCTGGGCTTCCGGATATTGGCAAAGGCTCTTGCCACCCCTATAGTGCCTTTTTTAGGCAAGGCTCAAATTCTAAACCTACCACCCTAGAACACAAAAAAGGAAAAAAACTAAGGGTAATGCTGCTCAATGCCAGAAGTCTCAACCTCAAGATGCACGCACTCGAGGCCCTTCTCAGTATGGAGTACATCGATGTCTGTGCTGTGACTGAAACCTGGTTCAAGGCTCCTGAGAGCACCCCAGCACTATCAGGTTTTACCTCATACCATGTGTTCCGGCCCCAAAATCCGGACAACACCAAGAAAGGAGGGGGGGTGTCCATATTCATCAAGGACATCCATACCTCAAGGTTGGTGGCAACGCACGATGCATCGGAGACCATCCAGGTGTAATTAACCATAGGCAAAACTGTTCTGCAATTTGTAGCATGTTACAGGCCACCCTCTCAAACTCAGGAAACTCACATAGCCTTCCTGAAAACACTGGAGGGGATAAATGTATCTCCAAACACCATCATACTAGGTGACTTCAACTACCCTAATATAGACTGGGATCACTACTCAAGCCCAAACACTCTAGCCCAAAGATTCCTGGAGTTCATAAACTCAAATGCCATGGAACAACTAGTCACCATCCCCACAAGAGGTGAAAACATACTTGACCTCATCATCACGAACATGGGATCACAATGTTCAACACCGGAAGTATACCCCTCACTGGTGAGATCAGATCATAAACAAATCTCACTGGAGGTCCTCATCCCGCCCCCACCTGAGATAAAAAAGACCACAGTGAAAAACTTATCAAAAGCCGACTTCACACTTCTAAAGACTAGTGTGGTCTCCTTTAAGGCCCCCGAGCCGGCGGTAAACATTACCCAAGCCGCTGAATCACTTACAAACGCCTTCTACCAGCACCTGCAAGACTGCATGGATCAGGCAATCCCAAACAAAACAAAGACTCTTTGTACCAAAGGCAAGCGTCCAGTCTGGTGGACCCCAGCCATAAACAAGCTCTACAACAAAAGGAGGAAGCTACTACAAGATAGAGCAAAATCCTTAAAAGGTAAGACACCTTTGATCACTATAAGTAAAAAACTAAGAGCTCTCATAAAATCATCCAAGGCAAATTTTGAGAGAAAAATCGCTAAGGACTCAAAAGACAATCATAAGGCCTTCTTTAGCTATGTTAGAAACCTGGGAGGAAACTCCCAGATATGCTCAGAATTAGTTCAAATTGATGTGAAAATTACTGAACCTACAGACATTGCCAATATACTGGCTGACAGGTTCAGTGCAAACTTCTCCCCCCCTCCTCCCCAAAAGGAGAGATATCTATACCAGAGGATTGTAGCCCCCAAAACATCTCTAACGCCCAGGTGAGAACTGCTCTCTCTAAGGCGAAAAACACAGCATCCATGGGACCGGATGGTGTCCCCGGCTGTGTGCTCCACTAACTCAATGAGGAATTAAACCCACAGTTAGGACAGTTGTTTAATCTTAGCCTCACCTCAGGATACGTACCCGAGGAGTGGCGCACGGCAACTGTGGTCCCACTTCACAAAGGCGGTGCCTCCACCGACCCTGGAAATTACCGTCCCATCAGCTTGACAAGCCTGATCTGCAAAGCCATGGAGGGGATCATAATGGAACTCATAAATAAAGACATAGGGAACTTGCAGACTTTGGATCCAACCCAGTTTGGCTTTGTCAAAGGCAGATCATGCCTTTTAAACTTGGTCGACTTTTTCAAAACAGTCACCAAGGCCCTTGATGAGGAAAGGCAGCAGTCCATACAGCCTACCTCGACCTGGCAAAGGCTTCGACACAATACCCCACTAAGGTATCGTCGAAAAACTCATCAGCTTAAATGTAAACCCATACATCACAAGATGGGTTGCAAACTGGCTAAGTGACAGAACCCACAGGGTCAGAGTTGCTGGCGCCATGTCAGACTCAAAGCCTGTCACAAGTGGGGTCCCACAGGGCTCAGTCCTGGGCCCACTCTTGTTCGGCATCTACTTTTCTGAAGTACAAGCAAACACAGAAGGGGTATGGCTGACAAAGTTTGCAGATGACTGCAAACTGGGCGCCATAGTCGAAAACACATCTGACACAGACATGCTTCAGAAGGGTCTCACAGAAACGGATAACTGGTGCCAGAGCCATGGCCTAAAGTTAAACGCCAAGAAATGCATAGTCATACCCTTCAGGAAAAACAAGGTTACTCCTAGCTACCATATAGGTGGCAATCCACTGAGCACAGAAGAAGTTATCAGAGATCTGGGGACTCAGGTTGACAGTAACCTATCGTTTGACACTCACATTGCTAAAGTAGTTAGGAAGACCTTCTACATTGCCCACCTGATCATGAAGGGATTCACATCTAGATCAAGGGAGGTCATCGTCCCCCTGTACTCATCACTCATCAGACCAATGATTGAGTACAATGCTCCATTCGGAATGTATCTGACCCGACACCTGCAGCAGCTGGAAAGGCCCCAAAAGTTCCTCACCAAAAGGATAAAGGGTCTCAAAAATATGTCTTATGCTGCCTGACTGAAAGAACTTCAGCTCTATTCAGTCGCTTACCGCCTGCTCAGAGGTGACCTGTGCCTGACATACAAGGCCATGTCAAACCCAGATTTGATGAACATGCTTCACCTCAAAAAATCTAGATCCCTCAGAACTACAAGGGCGGGAGACTTAAACCTTGACACGGTCATTAATAGGACATGCTGGAGGGACAGATTCATCACCCAAAGACTCCCTATGCTGTGGAACAAAATCCCAGTACATGTGAGGCAGAGCACCTCGCTGGCCATGTTCAAGAGAAATCTTGACCAATGCATGGGAGATTGCAGATATACCCCAGGGATTACCTCAGTGTCTCTGCTTGACAGAGGCACAGCAAAACAATGGGCATAGTTTTCTTCAAACTAAAGGGGTGGCGAAAGCCACAAAAACTCTGGGCTAGGCTTATAAATGCCCTCGGGCAGATAGCCTAGTACGAACCTATGAACCTATGAACCTATAAAGGGAGATTAAATATGAAAGGAAAGCATGGTTTTGGGATAAAAATTGGCGTTATGTATATAGAAACTCACAAAGTTCTCCAATTCAGGATGGTGCTGGTAAGTTGACGCACACTGGTGAAAAATGGTAAATCCCGCTATGCAGCTCTGGAATAAATCAATCCTTTCTTATTCAAAGGTTATCCAAACAGTTGCCATGTTCAAGCATCCAAATGTAAATAGTGGACAAAAGGTAGAACTAAAACCAAACTGGACCAAACAGGTCCATTTTTCACCAGTGTGCGTCAACTTACCAGCACCATCCTGAATTGGAGAACTTTGTGAGTTTGTGTATGTGTTCCCAAGTTTGCTGTTATGTATATATGCAATTTTCTTAAAATACATAATTTAGTTGATTTTTAAGCCAAAATTTACCAGGTATTTCTAAAGTCTGAACATTAAAATTAAATATAAATGCTTAAAAAACTGCCATTCCATCTCAAAAAATAAAACATCTGAACTACAGCTTGCATTGCCCCTTTAAATGGAGGTGGTCACATCCCAACCCATTCTACTTCCTGTCCTCTGAAAATGAAACTGGAATTTCTTGTTGCTATTCACATGGTTTGCAGAATGTGGGCTATGAGTATCGCTTACATTTGTTACTTTGCCTGAATCTCTGTTGATTTTGTATTGTTGACTCAAGCTGAATAGGGCCCTCTCTGTTAACAGGATTGTATACAGTGTAACAAAACTTTCCTGTTCTGAGTATAGACAGGGACTTCCCTTTAAAAAGGTCCAGAGTAAATTGAAAGCTGGTCAGTATGGTTCAAAGATCCTAGGAACTGAGGCAGGGGCATTCAATGCTGGAAACAGACTGCAGGGAGAAAGAAAAGATGCAGAATCTGTGTGTTACAAATGGGAGTACAGAGCAGTGCTGTGGGGAGCACAGACGGAGACTGGAGTTGTTCTGCCAGGAGGATGAGGCCTTTATCTGTGTCCTGTGTGTTCCCAGGCATTCATGTCACAGTTTTGTGTTCCTGGATGAGGCAGTCGGCGTGTATGAGGTAAGGGATGATTCATGATCAATGGTAAGCAATTTGTTCCTTCAATGGGGATGAACTGACAAAAGAATTATCCTTCAAAGTTTTCAGCCTGGATTTTATTTTCTTAGTTAATGAATAGTGTTTTCATGTGAAAAAAGTTTGTATTTTCTAACACAAAACAACTTAGTGTGATATCAAGTGACACAGTAGAAGGTTATGCAGGAAATGTTTGCCTTTTTTTGCTAATCACAGTCATGCAGCATGCCTGATGCACAAAGATGTTCAGAAACAATGAAAAGTTATTGTCAAGGTAAAAGCGATGTTGTTAGCCTAGTACCTACCTATGAACCTATGCTTATCAGCCCTGTGGTCTATATAAACTTAGCTAAAAGCATGATAGCTTAAATTCAGTGCATCTATCTGTGAAGTAAAGTGTTGTGTGAAAGTGATAGCTTTAACAAATGAGGAAGGTGAAGGGTTTCATCTTTTCTGATTAAAGGAAAACTCCACCCTCTCGTACAGTTTAACTCTGTCATTAGGTTTCTTTTCTCCCGGTTCCAGCATTGTGTATGTACCAGAAACCTGCTTGTAGTTTTTAAAACTTTTATTTCCTTGCATTGGAGTCAAAGGAAGGGAAAGCCCACCTACTTTTTTTTTTAAACCCAACTTCTCACATACTTTGCAGAGAAATTTGTCTCCACCTGCATATCATATCATACACTCAGTTAAATCTGTAGTTTACCCTGTCAGGTACTACTGTCAGCCTTAGATGGGTAATTCAATCCTGCTAATATCAGGAACACAGCAGCTGATATAAAAAAGACAGCTGTGGAATTGTTTCCACTGTTTTTTATTGCAGATGGGAGGAGAACATAACACTCACCTTTTATAGCAAAACAAAGCAATTAGATCAGTCAGGGGTTTAAAGGCAATTGTCAACTATTCTTACAGATTTACATAAGCAGCAACACAGTATTGAAATTCTAAGCTTTAAATGTTATTTATAATAGTTAACTTAAGAGTAGTAGCAAATATTTCTATGACATTGAAAAAAATAGTAAATATTTTTTCTTGTACAGTAGAAATGCATTTACCATTTACACTGCAATATTTTCCTGTACAAGTCTCTCTTTTCTGAAGTATCTAATTAATGTGGCAGTCCCTACTTTGTGCCCTGAAGAATGCAGCTGGCATGTCTTAGTTAAGCTGTAGTAAGATGGAGATGGCCTGTATTCTGTCAAAGTGGCTACCTTAGCTAGCAGAAGAAAAGGCATTGCTTGTCACAAGAAGCAGATAGTTTTAACATTTTCTATTTTTTTATGAGAAAATAGGCATATAAGCTGAAAACAGCTTCCTATCTAAGCATGTAGTGAGATTTTATGAGTAGAATGCATCTAGAGTATATAGAGATTAGTGTACAGTGTCATTGTAATATATAAACAGAAATGTAAAGCCTTAAGTTAGGATTCATAAACAAATAGCGTAATGTGGTAATTGAATTGTATTGTGTGGTGATGGATAGGCTGGGCCAAATCAGAGTCTCAGGCTGCACCATTGTGCTGCCTGGTAAAATACTACAGTCAACATCATATGCAAATGAATATATAATGATATGGAAATGAGTAGCATTATGCTAATAAGACCCGTTAGAAATGCAAATGAGAGTGAACAACATCTCTGAGTGATTCAGAAGTGTATAAAACTTGCTCAACATGCTGCGTCAATTTGCAAATTTGTATGCATCGTTTCTTGATGAACAGACTAAGACCTTGTTAAGATGCTATGAGTAGCACCTGCATTAATGAGACGGTATATTTTGTGAGCCATTCTTATAGCCAGTATCATCAATGGTATGCCTCATTGCTCTCCATGACGCAAACTGATATGATCGTTCCTAACATACCATCACCACCACTTTAAGGACACGATCAAAAGCTGTGTTGTGGATAAAGACATCATGTGAGAGCTTGTAGACAAGCCATTGTTACATGGAATCCCACGGGTTTGGCTGAATACCAATAACGTATGGGTAACTTTGACTATCCTTGTTACTGGGCCCTCTGGTGGCCATCATGGGATACAGTGGGCATATCACAGGCATCTCCCTGACAATTACTAGTTAATTGGTGTTATACTTGTACCATAGCATGAGGAACGGCATATGTGGTTCCCACAGAATGAAGAGGAGAGAAGCACCACTAAGCAGACATTCTTTGAAATAATAGCCCATTTCCTTGAAGGTCAGGGGACTACTGATTGTGCCCACATCACCATTAAAGCTCTACCAGGTCCATGTGGCAATGGTATGTCAACCTGAAAAGTTTCCACTCTGTTAATTGCCAGGTGTTATGCAATGCTCAGAGTTTATTATGTAGAACGTGTATGAGTGCCGTTCAGACAGTTCACACAATTCCGACATCTGCCACATGTCACACATATACTAGTTATTTGTTTGGAGTGATTTCCCTTGTAAAAATCATATTGATGATGCTGAATGCACCTACAGCCATGGTTTGACACCAGTAAACAACCCACAGAGCATGGCTGAGACTATATAGAACTCTGCAGTGTCACATACACTAACAGCGTTAAGTGTATGTTTAAATTATTGAAGGCCCACTTCCAAGATTCTTTTAGTAGCACACTGCAGTATGCTTTGGGAACTGCAACAATATATTTGCAGTCTGCACAGTATTGAAAAACATGGTATTATGCAGACAGTTAAAGCAGAGGATTACCACTGGAGGTCCAGCTTGACCATAGTCAATGGTACAGGAAGCGCTAGTTGATGAGCTGTTGGAAAAAGTGACAATAGAGGAAGACTATGAGAGGCAGAAGCAGGTGCAATACATTGTAGCACTGGTGAACATTTTGTATCTGGTCCACAAGTATGGACCAGAAAAAAATGAGCAACTACTAAAACTGATGTGTGCAGTACTACACATAGATTATGCTGTACAGTGCAGCAGAAATTACCTACCTATGAAACACAGTAGTGAGGGTAGAGCACAGGTGTCATATTGCACTGGTGGGGAGAGAGAGATTGAGTGCCACCAACAGTGGGCATATTGGTGAAATGGGGACTAAGGATGTGGAAGGGAGTGAGTGACATGGCTAGGTGATTGCAGTAAGCTGGGTATACTTTGCAGGAGGAGGGTGATACTTCCCAAATAGGCAAAGTATCCAGATGTAGTAGGTACATCCTTAGTATGGGTTCCTGGTCACAAAGTATCTGCAGATGTTGTTTGACTGTACATATGTAAGCTGTGGCAGGTGTTGTAGGATGTCAGTATTGAAGCAGGTCTTGAATGCCTTTGGCCATATGTACATCCTCTGTAGGAGTGGCACATGCATCAATGCTGATCAGTAGGGATGAAGATGAGCTGCATAACTGTGATTGCTTGGTAATGCCATGTAGGCTATGTCAGTGCAGGAATCTGTGGTTGACAACTGGCTTGTAATGTGGTGGAGAAGTATTACATGACCCTGACCTACCTGTTCTGTAGGATATATCCACAGAAGAGGCAGATGAGTGGTGACCATGAGAATGGTATCATCCTAGTGTGACCTCATGGTGGCATTGGAGACATCCATGTACTTCCCCAGCATGCTAATCGATTGATCCAGGTATTGCATCATGTTGTTGTTGTTTCTGCTGAATAATACATCTGTCATCTTGCCATCACAGTGGCATCAAGCGTTTGCCCTCAGAGTGCCCATCACATCCATTTTATAATGTCTCTGGTGCCTGGTTTGAGCAGTGCCTCAACTGTTGTTTCATAATAAATAATAATCATCTCATCTTTTGCCATCACAGTGGCATCAAACGCTTGCCTCAGAGTGCCATCACATCCATTTTATAATGTCTCTGGTGCCTGGTTTGAGCAGTGGGAGACATGGCATTAACATCCACCAGAACCACTGCTTTTGACATTAGTCTGCATGACATGTGGTGGTACCACTGCACACTGCTGGTGTTTAAGCAGCAAAAGATGGTGCTCCCTCTATAGGGCTGTTGGGCATGGTCTGTCACAATGTGTCTGGTAGGTTCTTCTCCACAGTAATCGATACTGACAGTGACACTGTATCCCTAGGCCATGATGGGCTTAGGTTGCCATCATCATTGGTATGTGATGCTGCACTGACATGAGGCATGCCATCTTTCACAGAGGATGTCTGCATGATGGTAACACCTATAGAAACAAATGCCCATGTATAACATTGATAATATGTGATGATCCTATGTCCCAGTGGTGCAATAACAGTATAGATAACAAGGTAAGGACACAATGTAAGAAAACATACCTTGTGTTTTATGCCATTATGCCTGTACAGGAGATATGGCAGTGGTTAATATCCATGACTTCTTGCATTGGCATGCCACAACAGTGTCTTACTGATATATGGAAATACAAACTTGATGCATCTCTAACAGCGACACATCATGGTGCAACTAGTTCAGCACCCCCATTCAGGCATTCGCCATTAGGGTCCATACACTAAAAGGAGATCTCCTTCATGTTGGAAAGGGTATTCTTCAATGGTTGATCCCTGCCCTTGGTCATCCATTTCCTTTCATTGGTGTGGGCCTCTGTGCAAGCATGCAGAATCACCTCAGTCACCTTGCAAGATACTTGTGGTGATCTTTTGTAGCTACGTGCTGCATTAATATCTACAACCAGGTCCCCGCTCATACGTTCACAGAAGACCTGGTCAGTCTTGTTTGTGCTCAAAATCCACCATCCATGCTAATGAATAGCCCTTAGTAGCACATTGGTCTTTGTCCAGAAAAACGTCTTGAGGTGCTTCCACTATTTTGATCCCAGTTATGTACCTGTACATGTGAACATACACCTGTGGTCAGTAAGCAGGCACCGATATGTCCAGCATCGTCTGTGTTGCACTCACCCCCATGTTGCAGGGGTGTTGTACTAATGGCAAATGACTCTGAAGAAGCCTTTGAATTTGCCATATGGCAGCGGCCATATCGCAGTAGTGGTCCAGAAGGGCAACTTGGGGACAGACTGTGCTGCCACCTTCATCCTATTATCTGCCTACACTGACCTCTGCCCCTCAAATCACAACCAATGTATTCCTATCATACACACATGCAGCCTATATCAGTGTCCAGTTGTGCCACCCTCACCCCACACAAACTATGTACCACACCTGAACCACAGGTGTAGAGTATGTGCATTCCAACACATCATTCTCAAAATGAGTAGCCCACAGCGTACATTGTGCACCCCACACTGCTTCTCGGCCATACATCTGGTGGGCTACTGATGCTTAGATCTCTGCCGACATTCACCGTTTCAACCATCCCTATACTCTTCTCTCCCCAGTTAACAAGTTACTGGAGTGAAATGCTACAAAAATAAAACTGTTTTACACATACAATTAGCCTGTACCCTGCCCCTGGCCTGTGTATCCTTACCACAGTAGAGGTACATCACTTCTTTACTCAGTAGATCTGTGTAGTTCTGTTCTGTAGAGATCCATCTCTACCTTCCATGTAATTCTCATCCCCTTGTCAACAAGTTGTTGTAGATCAATATTCCCCAAAAAAATGCTGTCACCCTACCACTGATCTGTCTACCATTAGGACAGCAGACAAAGCATATTTTGTTCTCTTTTAGACTGTCTAATCAACTCCTTTAAAGATCATCTCAGTATTCTGGAGAAAATAGCAAAATGTTCATCAAAGCTGTGGCAGTTGTTTATATGAAGCTCTTTCAGGGCTCCTAGAATGCCAGTTATGTTAATAAGTCAGTTTAGATTAAATGTCTCTGAACGGCACACTTGGCAGAATGTGAACCAGCCATTAACTGCTCGTACACATACATTGTAGACTGCAAAGCTGTCTGCATATTCCTGGCCAGGTCTGTGTCCTTAAAGGGACCACAGGCTCCTTGCAGTCTGCTCTAAGGCTCCTAGAGGCACCACCCCGCTGCAGTGCTATGACTGTTAGTGCAAAATCAGGCTACTGTAGATTAAAGTGATATGTATAGGCTCCACACCGTAGGTGGCCACTGTGCCTATTCCTTCCCCTTCACATATTTTACAAAGCCTTTCACTCTTGATCCTAAACAGTGAACAGATTTCCACGTGTAGTCGGTGGTGGAGCTAGCTCTAAAAAGAACTGTTTTAGCCCTGTGGGCAGCTGGAGCTCTATATAGAGCTGCTACATATCTCTATGAGCCCTGAGAAGAGCTGTTTTGTGTTTAGAATGCTCTTTCGGGCAGATGCGGTAGTTCTAAAAAGAACTGTTTTGTTTGGTTCACCGAAGCCGTGTCTGTGCCTCCGGCTGGTCTTGCTGAAGCTGATACAGATTTCTGTGAGCTCCGAGAAGGGCCAATTTGTGTTTTGAATGCCCGTTCGGGTGTTGGTGGTAACTCTAATAAGAACTTTTTTGTTTTATTTTTCAATGTGTCTCCAGTTGCTCTTACCAGAGCTTTTACAGATCTCTGTGAGCTCTGAGAAGAGCTGTTTGGTGTACTGTGAGCTCTGAGAAGAGCTGTTTGATGTAAGGTGCAGATCCACGTGAGCTCTGAAAAGAGCTGTTTTGTGTATGGACACAATGGGCTCAGGGAAGAGCTGCTGTTGTGTCCTTCGGTGTTCCTCAGTGGTGTCGATCTCCGTTGTCCTTCTTGAAACTATCTTTGGTTCTTTTGCTATGTGTGAGTCCTAAAAAGGACTATTTGTGCGCCCCCCCTTCCCCTTCACATATGTCTTTTATCATGTGACTCTGCTTTGGCTCTGGCCTGTGTCCTGCTACACTGCTGCTCATCTGTGTGCATCTTGTGGTCCTTGCAACTTGTGTTGTTGCGAAGCTGTTGACAGTTTTCTAATTATATCGACATGTGCCCATGGCTTCTGTAAGGGCTCCTACAAGGTGCAGGAGGAGGACAAACATATTTCTCCACCTTTTGCATCAAGATAACCATGAGTTCCTCTGTGGGAGCTCCTATAAGGGCCTACAGTGCAAGGAGGATGCATGGCACTACCTTGTCAAGGTGATGAGTGATCCATTGGCATCTCTTCCCTTGGTGAATAGTGTGGCATCATTGCAATGTCCTGA
>NC_056744.1:1689865781-1689878281 GCF_019279795.1 Protopterus annectens | reverse complement strand
CAAATAATCTAGATCTGTAATTTAACTGGTTCACTATTAATTATTCCAGATCATAACAAAACTATCACCAGTAATGCTTTTGCCAATTGTAACACACAAGGAGTTGTGTACATTGCCACATGCCACTCCTGTTCTTCCTTCTATGTTGGAAAAACAGAAAGGAAATTAAAATCCAGAATCTATGAACACAATTATGAAATTAGAAAAGGGAATATCAATAATGCTTTATTCCGACATTCACAAAAATGTATTAATTCCACCTTTCATTTCTTTGTACTTGAAATTGTGCCAAAAGAAATCAGGGGTGGCATGTGGGAAACTAAATTGGAGTACAGGGAACTATACTGGCAGATAGTTTTGGATGCCACCAGGGAGCCTGGTTTAAATGATATGCTCTCTATAGTACCTGTATTAAAATTGAGAGCAGCAAAACTGTAATTTCTATTTTGGTCACTAGATGGAGACAAAGATGTAATAAATATCCCTGTTATATTAAATGTATCATACCATACAAACATAACATTTTATATGTTTTTGGTACTATTTTTTGTATTTATTTTAACATGAAGTTCTTCTATTGAAGTATATGGACTATATATAATGTTTTTATTTCAAACATTTTAAGTATGTAGGTTTTAAATATTAAGAAATAAATGGTTTATGTGTTTTTAAACTTCATATTCAAACCCAATGTTCTAAAGATTTAATCTAATTTAATTTAATTAATTAATCCAAATTATTCAATCATTCAATATTTATTCTGGTGTATAAAAGCAGTACTGATTACATTTGAATGTATTTTCTGATGAAGAAGCTCGAAAACGTATGTCCTTTTGGGAAAGCGTTATTAAATCTCTTGGTACAAAATAAGTGATTCCGGTGTTGTAATTCTGCATTTACCAGTGAATTATTACTTTATATTCTTATTTGCTGCACTCATACCCTCATTTGGAACTCTCAGAGTGAAAATATTCTGTGGATATATATATATATATATATATATATATATATATATATATATATAATGTGTGCATAAATAAATATATGTATATCTTTGTGTGTGTGTACATTTACACACGCACACATATATACATATATGTATATATGACCCCAGCTATTGGGCATGTACAAGCCAGTGTATTTCTTCATGCCAGTCCCAAGACCAGATAAATGGGTAGGTTACATCAGAAATGGCATGCAGCATAAAATTTTTGCCAAGTCAAATATGTGGACAAAAATACAGATTTCCATACCAGATCAGTCAAGGCCTGGGTTAACAATGACTGCCATCAGTATTGGCCAACAGGGTGCTGGTAGAAATTGGGCTACTGTTGGCTGAAAGAGAAGAAGAGGGGAAAGGCATGCCCAGAGGCAGGAAGAGAGGAGGAAGATTAGGAATGTGGTAGTGAGAGTAGAAACTTTGAATGTTGGCAGTATGACTAGTATAGGGAGAGACCTAGCTATTATGGAGTTAAGGAAGGCGGATATATTGTGCGTGCAAGAGAGCAGAATGAAGAGAGTAAGGCCAAGTGTATTGGAGGGGTGTTGAAATTTTTCTACCATGGTCTGGATGGGGAGAAATCGGGTAGGGGTTATCCTGAATGAACAGTATGTCAAGAGTGTTTTGGAGGTGAAAAGAGTATCAGACAGAGTGATGTTTGAAGCTGGAAATTGATGGTGAGATTATGAATGTTAGTGTATGTGCTCTGCAAATTGGGTGTGCGATGGATGAGAAAGAAAAATTTTGGAGTGAGTTATAGTGGTGAGTGTACCCACAGCTGACAGAGTAGTGATAGATGTGGATTTTAATGGCATGTTGGTAGAGGGAACAGAGGGGATGAGGAGGTGAATGGTAGGTATGGTGTTAAGGAGAGGAATGCAGAAGGTCAGATTGTAGTGGATTTTGTAAAAAGCATGGACATGCCTGTGGTGAATACATATTTTAAGAAGAGGGAGGAGCATAGGGTGGCGTACAACAGTGGAGGAAGATGCACACAGGTGGATTACATCCGGTGCAGAAGGGCCAGTCTGAAGAAGATTGGAGACTGTGAAGTGGTGATAGGAGAAAGTTTAGACAGCATAGGTTGGCGGTCTAAAGGATGATGTTGGTGATCAAGAAGAGGAGGAGGAGAGTGAGGGCAGTGCCAAGGATCAAATGGTGAAAGTTGAAAAAGGATGATTGTGAGGTGGAGTTCAAGGAAGAGTTATGACCGGCACTGGGTGGCAGTGAAGATTTACCTGATAGTTGGGCAGTCACTGCAGTGGTGGTAAGGGAGACAGCTAGAAAGGTGCTTGGTTTGACATCTGGACAAAGGAAGGAGGACAAGGAGGTCTGGTGGTGAAAGGAAGAAGTACGGGAGAGTGTACAGAGGAAGAGGTTGGTGAAGCAGTGGGATTTTCAGATTGATGACAAAAGTGGACAGGAATGTAAGGAGACATATGGTGAAGAGAGAGGTGGCAAAGGTTAAAGATAAGATGTATGGTGAGTTGTATGAAAGGTTGGACAGTAAGGAGGGAGAAAAGGCCCTGTACCGATTGGCTAGACAGAGGGACTGAGCTAGGAAAGATGTGCCACCGGTTAGGGTGATGAAGGGTAATGAGGGAAACATACTCACAAGTGAGGAGAGTGTGTTGAGTAGATGGGAAGAGTACTTTGAGGAGCTGACGAATAAAGAAAATGAGAGAGAGAAGGTTGGATGATGTGTGGATAGGGATCAGGAAGTGCAATAGATTAGCAAGGAGGAAGTAAGGACATCTATGAAGAGGAAGAATGAGAAGGTTGTTGGTCCAGATGACATGCCTGTGGAAGCATGGATGTGTTCAGGACAGATGGCAGTGGAAGCAAGGATGTGTTCAGGACAGATGGCAGTGGAGTTTTTAACTAGATTGTTTAATGAAATCATGGAACATGAGAGCATGCTTGAGGAGTTGATCAGTGAAATACTTCATCCTGGAAACCCCTCGTCTCCAAACCCCTGCCCAACATACACATCCCAAAAGACTGCTGCTATCTTCAATTCCTACTTTGATTCCATTAGTAAGATAATAGATCCTGCCCCCTTAAATTCTGACTATAAAAATACACCTGATCCTCCCTCAACTCAGAATTCTACTAACATTTTTTCCCTTAAACCAATACCTACCAGCTATATAAAAATCTCTTCTTCACAAATTAAAACCCTGCTCTCTATCTACTGATATTCTACCTCCCTACTTCCTTCAGATTGCAGCAGGCTCTCTATCCCTCCCAGTCTGTATACTGATAAACCGGTCAATCTTTGAATCTAAAATCCCCTCTATCTGGAAAGAATTTTATTCCTTACCTATACACAAAGGAGGTAACTCTGTAGACATCACCAGTTTCGGACTCATAGCCATCTTGTCACCTCTCTCAAAAGTCTTACAAAAATGTGTGCATAAGCAAGTCATGGAACATCTATTACAAGGATATTTGCTCACCCCCACACAACATGGTTTTTGCTCAAAACATAGCACCACTACAGCCCTCCTTTCCTATATCATTACTAACATAGCACCACTACAGCCCTCCTTTCCTATATCATTACTAACATAGCACCACTACAGCCCTCCTTTCCTATATCATTACTAATATAGCACCACTACAGCCCTCCTTTCCTATATCATTACTAACATAGCACCACTACAGCCCTCCTTTACTATATCGTTACTAACATAGCACCACTACAACCCTCCTTTCCTATATCATTACTAACATAGTACCACTACAGCCCTCCTTTCCTATATCATTAGTAACATGGCGCCACTAAAACCCTCCTTTCCTATATCATTACTAACATAGCACCACTACAGCCCTCCTTTCCTATATCATTACTAACATAGCACCACTACAGCCCTCCTTTCCTATATCATTACTAACATGGCACCACTACAGCCCTCCTTTCCTATATCATTGCTAACACAGCACCACTACAGTCCTCCTTTCCTATATCATTACTAACATAGCACCACTACAGCCCTCCTTTCCTATATCATTACTAACATAGTACCACTACAGCCCTCCTTTCCTATATCACTACTAACATAGCACCACTACAGCCCTCCTTTCCTGTATCATTACTAACATAGCACCACTACAGCCCTCCTTTCCTATATCATTACTAACATAGCACCACTAAAGCCCTCCTTTCCTATATCATTAGTAACATAGCACCACTACAGCCCTCCTTTCCTATATCATTGCTAACACAGCACCACTACAGTCCTCCTTTCCTATATCATTACTAACATAGCACCACTACAGCCCTCCTTTCCTATATCATTAGTAACATGGCGCCACTAAAACCCTCCTTTCCTATATCATTACTAACATAGCACCACTACAGCCCTCCTTTCCTATATCATTACTAACATAGCACCACTACAGCCCTCCTTTCCTATATCATTACTAACATGGCACCACTACAGCCCTCCTTTCCTATATCATTGCTAACACAGCACCACTACAGTCCTCCTTTCCTATATCATTACTAACATAGCACCACTACAGCCCTCCTTTCCTATATCATTACTAACATAGTACCACTACAGCCCTCCTTTCCTATATCACTACTAACATAGCACCACTACAGCCCTCCTTTCCTGTATCATTACTAACATAGCACCACTACAGCCCTCCTTTCCTATATCATTACTAACATAGCACCACTAAAGCCCTCCTTTCCTATATCATTAGTAACATAGCACCACTACAGCCCTCCTTTCCTATATCATTGCTAACACAGCACCACTACAGTCCTCCTTTCCTATATCATTACTAACATAGCACCACTACAGCCCTCCTTTCCTATATCATTACTAACATAGCACCACTACAGCCCTCCTTTACTATATCGTTACTAACATAGCACCACTACAACCCTCCTTTCCTATATCATTACTAACATAGTACCACTACAGCCCTCCTTTCCTATATCACTACTAACATAGCACCACTACAGCCGTTCTTTCCTATATCATTACTAACACAGCACCACTACAGCCCTCCTTTCCTATATCATTACTAACATAGCAACACTACAGCCCTCCTTTCCTATATCATTACTAACATGGCACCACTACAGCCCTCCTTTCCTATATCATTACTAACATAGTACCACTACAGCCCTCCTTTCCTATATCATTACTAACATAGCACCACTACAGCCCTCCTTTCCTATATCATTACTAACATAGCACCACTACAGCCCTCCTTTCCTATATCATTACTAACACAGCACCACTACAGCCCTCCTTTCCTATATCATTACTAACATAGCACCACTACAGCCCTCCTTTCCTGTATCATTACTAACATAGCACCACTACAGCCCTCCTTTCCTATATCATTACTAACATGGCACCACTACAGCCCTCCTTTCCTGTATCATTACTAACATAGCACCACTACAGCCCTCCTTTCCTGTATCATTACTAACATAGCACCACTACAGCCCTCCTTTCCTATATCATTACTAACATAGCACCACTAAAGCCCTCCTTTCCTATATCATTAGTAACATAGCACCACTACAGCCCTCCTTTCCTATATCATTACTAACATAGCACCACTACAGCCCTCCTTTCCTATATCATTACTAACATGGCACCACTACAGCCCTCCTTTCCTATATCATTACTAACATAGCACCACTACAGCCCTCCTTTCCTATATCATTACTAACATAGCACCACTACAGCCCTCCTTTCCTGTATCATTACTAACATAGCACCACTACAGCCCTCCTTTCCTGTATCATTACTAACATAGCACCACTACAGCCCTCCTTTCCTATATCATTACTAACATAGCACCACTACAGCCCTCCTTTCCTGTATCATTACTAACATAGCACCACTACAGCCCTCCTTTCCTGTATCATTACTAACATAGCACCACTACAGCCCTCCTTTCCTATATCATTACTAACGTAGCAACACTACAGCCCTCCTTTCCTATATTGTTACTAACATAGCACCACTACAGCCCTCCTTTCCTATATCATTACTAACATAGCACCACTACAGCCCTCTTTTCCTATATCATTACTAACATAGCACCACTACAGCCCTCCTTTCCTATATCATTACTAACTTAGCAACACTACAGCCCTCCTTTCCTATATCCTTACTAACATAGCACCCCTACAGCCCTCCTTTCCTATATCATTACTAACTTAGCACCACTACAGCCCTCCTTTCCTATATCATTGCTAACATAGCAACACTACAGCCCTCCTTTCCTATATCATTACTAACATAGCACCACTACAGCCCTCCTTTCCTATATCATTACTAACATAGCACCACTACAGCCTGCTTTTCCTTGCCAGGGATAACAATACACTAGTGTCATGCTTATTCTAGATCTATCTAAATCATGTTATACAGTCTGTCACCCTTTTTCTTCTAGACAAAGTCACAAACCTTGATTTCTCCACCTCTACCATTGCCTGGTTTACTAGCTACCTCACAGACTGAGTACAATTAATAAAATGGATCTCTGCTCTCTCTTCCTCTCCCTATCAATATGGGTGTTCACAAAGGATCTATTCTTGGTCCTCTACTCTTCATTGTTTTTACTAATCAACTCTACACCTCCTGCCCTCAATAAACCCTCATCCAATATGCTGATGACTCTACAGTTATCACCATTGCCAACACCCTCTCTGACTTAAATTCTATTACTCAGAAATCCTTCAACTCTGTCGAGTCCTGGCTCTCTAACAATCAGCAAATTCTGAGTCCTAAAAAAATGAACTCTTACTTTTTCTCCCCCAAAACCTACATAACTTTAAATCCACTTTTGCTATTCACTCTCTAAATAAAACACCTATCCTAGTTGAACACAACAGTAAACTTCTAAGGATCTTGATAGATGACCAACAAATTTAATTTGCATGTTAATTATATTAAGAAAACTCATCAAAAACATGGCCTTTTGTATAGAAGTAAAGAGTTCTTATCAAAGTTAGTCTCCCTCTCCCCTTCTTATCTCCTACCAGGCCTTCTGTACAGCTCTCAAATCCACTCCAACCTACAAACCTCTCTCCTAACTAAGCTGCAGAATACCTATAACACTTAAACTGACTTGAATTACCCTACCAGCTTCTCCACTGTCAGCTTCAAATTGTCCACTCTATCTTTGTCCCAATCTGTCTCCTCTAATCTCCTTCTACAGTCCTCCTTGAACTCTCCGAAGCTCAGAACAAAACCTACGACAAATCTCTAAACCTAAGAGCAAAATTGGTCAAAATATCTATAGCTACCATCCTACCATCTCTTGGAACAAACTCCCATTGGAAATTAGATCACTTTAACAACTCAATGAATTTAAATCAGCCACAAAAGATTACTTAACAAGTCACCGGACTTGCCACTGTGCTCACCCTCCATAAACTGTCTCCCTCTCCTGTTGTAGCACAATGTCTACCTTTCACTGGTTTTATTTCTCTTCTGTGTTAGCTCTGTTAGTTAAGGTATCTGTCTGGTATTTTCTGTTACTCGATACAAAAATATTCTATTCTTACTCTATGCTCTTCATTAACAGCAACCTCCTTGACTGTATTTCAAACTTGATATACTTGCATACTGTTCCTGCACATATCTTACATGTAATGTCAATGTGAACTCTGTAACTAGTCCCTGCACTTTTACTGTTTCCTGCTTAAAAATAATGTTTTTCTTTTATATTGTTTTTGTCATTTTTACTTCTACAATTACATTTTAATTATACAATGTCATTTTAAATCTGTGGAGCTTTTCTGCCCTGGTCTCCACTATAAAAGGGCTATCAGCTTAGCCAGACTAACCCGGTCATCAAATGTAAAATAAATAGCTATTAAAACAAGTAGAATAGGAGTGAAGAAGTGTTTTTTGTACAGATTGTTAAGACTAAGGGTGATGTGCAGAGCTGTAGTAACTACAGAGGGATAAAACTGATCAGCCACAGCATGAAGGTATGGGAAAGAGTAGTGGAAGGTAGATTAATAAGGGAGGTGATGATTAGTGAGCAGCAGTATGGTTTCATGCTGGGAAAGAGCACTATAGATGTGATGTTTGATCTGTGGATGTTAATGGAGAGGTATAGAGAAGGTCAGAAGGAGCTGTATTGTGTCTCTGTGGACTTGGAGAAAGCATATGACAGGGTATTTAGAGAGGGGTTGTGGTACTATACGCGGAAGTCAGGAGTCACAGGCAAGTATGTAAGAGTGTTACAAGATATGTACAAGGGCAGTGTGACAGTGGTGAGGTCTGGTGTAGTAGTGATGGAGGTGGGATTACATCAAGAATCGGCACAGAGCCGTTTTGTATTTCCATTGGTGATGGACAGGTTGACAGACAAGATCAGGTAGGAGTCACCATGGACTATGATGATTGCAGATATTATGATCTGTAGTGAGAGTAGGGAACATGGTGAGGAGACCCTGGAGAGATGCTCTAGAGAGGAGAGGAATGAAGGTCAGCAGGACTAAGACCTATTATATGTTTGTGAATAAGACTGAGGACAGACAAATGGTGAGGATGTGGGGAGTAGAGTTGGCGAAGGTGGATGAGTTTAAATAGTTGGGATCAACAGTTTAGACTAATGAGTGTGGAAATGAGGTGAAGAAAAGAGTGCAGGCAGGGTGGGCTGGGTGGATAAAAGATGGATATCAGTAGTGTGTGTGTGTGTGTGTGTGTGTGTGTGTGTGTGTGTGTGTATATAGATATAGATATGTGTGTGTGTGTGTGTGGTTTCACTTCATATTGTCGAAAGCTCATTTTATCGAATTTCAAAACAGCGAGCCCAAATCATCGAAATCTCAAATTGTTGAAAACTCATAACATCAAATGTCAAATCATTGAAAATTACAAAGCAACTAGAAATAATATCCCACAGAGTTTTTACTACGCTCTGCCCCCCCACACCCCCCATACATTAAATATACCAACTCCAAGGTCGCACTACAGTGGTGGAAGGCTGAAAAAGAAAAAAAACAGATTTAACTAAAATTTAAAAAATTTTTTCCTTAACAATCTAAGTTATATAAATTCCTTCTTCCTTAAAACCCCTGCTCCCCCCTGAACTACCCCCAAAAAACTTCCTTCAATTCCACTTTATTCCATTTGTAAGATAAAGGTTTTTTGTTTAAAATTCTACTAAAAATTTTACACCTATCCTCTCAACTCAATTCACTAACCATTTTTCCCTTTAAACCAATACCTAAAAAGCTAAATTATAAAAAATTTTTTTCCCAAAAAAATTTTCAAAAACTTGCAATTCCACCCTCCTTTCCCTTTTAATTCAAAAAGGACCCAAACCCCTCCTTTTATACTTATAAAACCCCTAAAACCCCCTTTTAATCTTAAAATCCCCACTAAAGTTTTTTTTCCCTTCCCAAAATACCCCAAAAGGGGGTTTTTCCTAACTTTCCCCAAATTCAGCCCCCTAAGCCCCCCTTTCCCTTCTTCAAAAGCCCCTTAAAAAATTTTCCTAACAATCATGGAACACCCTTTAAAAAATTTTCTAAACCCACACCCCCTTTTTTTCAAAACATAGCACCACTCACAGCCCTCCTTTCCTTTATCATTACTAACATAGCACCACTACAATACTCCTTTTCTTGTATCATTACTAACATAGCACCACTACAGCCCTCCTTTCCTATATCATTAACATAGCACCACTACAGCCCTTTCCTATATCATTAAGGTAATATAGCACCACTTGAAGCAGCCCTCCTTTCCTTACATTGTCATTAACATAACACCACTCACAGCCCTCCTTTCCTATATCATTACTAACACAGCACCACTACAGCCCTCCTTTCCTATATCATTACTAGCATAGCACCACTGCAGCCCTCCTTTCCTATATCATTACTAGCATAGCACCACTACAGCCCTCCTTTCCTATATCATTACTAGCATAGCACCACTACAGCCCTCCTTTTCTATATCATTACTAACATAGCACCACTACAGCCCTCCTTTCTTATATCATTACTAACATAGCACCACTACAGCCCTCCTTTCCTATATCATTACTAACATAGTACCACTACAGCCCTCCTTTCCTGTATCGTTACTAACATAGCACCACTACAGCCCTCCTTTCCTGTATCATTACTAACATAGCACCACTACAGCCCTCCTTTCCTGTATCGTTACTAACATAGCACCACTACAGCCCTCCTTTCCTGTATCATTACTAACATAAGCACCACTACAGCCCTCCTTTCCTATATCATTACTAACATAGCACCACTACAGCCCTCCTTTCCTATATCATTAGTAACATGGCGCCACTACAACCCTCCTTTCCTATATTGTTACTAACATAGCACCACTACAGCCCTCCTTTCCTATATCATTACTAACATAGCACCACTACAGCCCCCTCTTTTCCTATATCATTACTAACATAGCACCACTACAGCCCTCTTTTCCTATATCATTACTAACATAGCACCACTACAGCCCTCCTTTCCTATATCATTACTAACTTAGCAACACTACAGCCACTCCTTTCCTATATCCTTACTAATTATAGGCACCCTACAAGCCCTCCTTTTCCTATCATTACTAACTTAGCACCACTACAGCCCACTCCTTTCCTATATCATTGCTAACATAGCAACACTTTTCCTGACCCTCCTTTCCTATATCATTACTAACATAGCACCACTACAGCCCTCTTTTCCTATATCATTACTAACATAGCACCACCACAAGGTGCCCTCCTTTCCTATATCATTACCAACTTAGCAACACTACAGCCCTCCTTTCCTATATCCTTACTAACATAGCACCCCTACAGCCCTCCTTTCCTATATCATTACTAACATAGCACCACTACAGCCCTCCTTCCTATATCATTACTAACTTAGCAACACTACAGCCCTCCTTTCCTATATCCTTACTAACATAGCACCCTACAGCCCTCCTTTCCTATATATCATTACTAACTTAGCACCACTACAGCCCTCCTTCCTATATCATTGCTAACATAGCAACACTACAGCCCCTCCTTTTCCTATATCATTACTAACATAGCACCACTACAGCCTCCTCCTCTTTTTCCTATATCATTACTAACATAGCACATCATCACTACAGCCCTCCTTTCCTATATCATTACTAACTTAGCAACACTACAGCCTCCTTTCCTATATCCTTACTAACATAGCACCCTACAGCCCTCCTTTCTATATCATTACTAACTTAGCACCACTACAGCTCTCTTTCCTATATCATTGCTAACATAGCAACACTACAGCCCTCCTTTCCTATATATCATTACTAACCATAGCACCACTACAGCCCTCCTTTCCTATATCATTACTAACATAGCACCACTACAGCCTGCTTTTCCTGGGGCTAGGATAACAATACACTAGTGTCATGCTTATTCTAAATCTATCTAAATCATGTTATAGTCTGTCACCCCTTTTTCTTCTAGACAAAGTCACAAACCTTGATTTCTCCACCTCTCTACCATTGCCTGGTTTGCAACTACCACTCACAGACTGAGTACAATTAATAAAAATGGATCTCTGCCTCTCCTCCTCTCCCTATCAATATGGGTGTTCCTAAAAGGATCTATTCTTGGTCCTCTACTCTTCATTGTTTTACTAATCAACTCTACACCTCCTGCCCTCAATAAACCCTCATCAATATGCTGATGACTCACAACAGTTATCACCATTGCCAACACCCTCTCTGACTTAAATTCTATTACTCAGAAATCCTTCAACTCTGTCGAGTCCTGGCTCTCTAACAATCAGCAAATTCTGAGTCCTAAAAAAATGAACTCTTACTTTTTCTCCCCCAAAACCTACATAACTTTAAATCCACTTTTGTATTCACTCTCTAAATAAAAACACCTATCCTAGTTGAACACAACAGTAAACTTCAAGGATCTTGATAGATGACCAACAAATTTAATTTGCATGTTAATTATATTAAGAAAACTCATCAAAACAAGGCCTTTTGTATAGAAGTAAAGAGTTCTTATCAAAGTTAGTCTCCCTCTCCTTCTTATCTCCTACCAGGCCTTCTGTACAGCTCTCAATCCACTACAACCTACAAACCTCTCTCTAACTAAGCTGCAGAATACCCATAACACTTAAACTGACTTGAATTACCCCACCAGCTTCTCCACTGTCAGCTTCAAATTGTCCACTCTATCTTTGTCCCAATCTGTCTCCTCTAATCTCCTTCTACAGTCCTCATTGAACTCTCCGAAGCTCAGAACAAAACCTACTACAAATCTCTAAACATAAGAGCAAAATTGGTCAAAATCTCTATAGCTACCATCCTACCATCTCTTGGAACAAACTCCCATTGGAAATTAGATCACTTTAACAACTCAATGAATTTAAATCAGCCACAAAGATTACTTAAGTCACGGACTTGCCACTGTGCTCACCCTCCATAAACTGTCTCCCTCTCCTGTTGTAGCACACTGTCCACCTTTCACTGGTTTTATTTCTCTTCTG
>NC_056744.1:1689833231-1689860281 GCF_019279795.1 Protopterus annectens | reverse complement strand
CACTTTCATAACATCAACCATAATAACATTAATATGGAATCTAAAGACAAAATAAATAACTTTATAATTACAAACATGAACAAAAAACTTAATAAACAACAGACTAGATTAATAGATAACAATATTTCATATACAGAGGTTATCACACAAATAAATAAACTTAAATCAAACAAAGCAGCAGATAATGATGGTATTATTCCTGAGATTTATAAAATCCTTCCTAAGAGTACCTATTCATTAATACACAAGGTTTTCATTTCAGCTCAAAATGAATTGTCAATTCCCCCATCCTGGCAATACACATTTATTTCACCAATTTTGAAACCCAATAAAGATCCAACTAGATGCACTTCATATAGACCTATTTCATTACTTAATGTTGACTATAAAATGTTCATGAATATATTTGCCGACAGATTAAAGACAATAATTCCAAGTATAATAGATATAGATCAGACAGGCTTTATTACAAATAGAAATACATTTGATAATATAAGGAGAACTTTAACTCTGATTGATTATGCAAACAGAAACAAGAAAGATTTGACACTCATCAGCCTTGATATAAGTTCAGCATTTGACTCAGTAAGTTGGGACTATTTGTTTATCTTATTGAAGTGTACAAATTTCTCTGATACATTTGTGAATTTAATTGAACATCTATATAAAGGAGCATTGGCTTACATTAAAATTGGAGCATATGTCTCACAAAAAATACCCATATTAAAAGGTACAAAACAAGGCTGTCCACTTTCACCATTATTATTTACTTTAATAATGGAGCCTTGGGCTAATTTGATTAGAAACAGCAATGTTATAGAAGGATTTGATATAGACGAAAATACAATATCTAAAATCCAACTTTTTGCAGATGATGTTTTAATTACATCAGCAGGAACAAATTCTTCTATGCAGTCATTATTTGATAAGATGACAGATTTCAAGAATATTTCTGGTTTGATATTTAATGAAGAAAAAACTAAAATATTACCAATATACACAGGGAAAAATGTTCTCACTAATGATTTTCTCAAATACATACCCAATTCAGGTCAAATAACTTATTTAGGCATAATATTAACTAAAGATATTAAATCCATTATACATAATAATTATAGTAATTGTCTTCATAATATACAAAATCATTTCAATAGCTGGAACAATATGTTTTTTACCATGGAAGAAAGACTCACAATTATTAAAATGATAATATTCCCAAAGATATTATACATAATACAATCAATAATACTCCCACCTACAAAAATAATTATTAAGAAATTAAATTCACAAATGTTAAATTTCTTATGGGCACCTAATAGACCTAGGATTGCATTAAAGAAACATACTAATAGTTGGTCTCAAGGGGGCATATCATTTCCAGACTTTAATTTATATACTATCTCTACTATTATAAAAGTTATAACATTGCTAATAGATCAGTCATATGTTGCAAAATGGAAGGAATATTGGGAATTAATTAGCATGCACTTCACAAAAATATCGTTAATACACAAAAATACTATTATAAACAATCCCATGTTATGGTTACTAAAAGAGTTTTGTACCTCATCTCTTACACCAAAATATATAGCTAGTTACCCATTAAATATTATTATTAGATATCATAATTTTATATATATACATCCTAAGTATAAGGAATGGAATTTTATCTTATTTCCTATAATGTATACACAAGATATTCTTTTATCATCCACCTCTGAAAGAACTCTTCTAGTCACAGAGAATAATTTAAAGTATTGGTATCAGATGCTGTCTGACAATAAAGTAAAAAAATTAGACTTCTTAAAGCAAGAATTTGATTTGAGAGAAACATGTTGGTTAGAGATTCAAACTTTTAGACAACATCTTACTAACAAACTTGATTTAATGTCTTTAACAGTTAAAGAATCTGTTCCAATACTGATTGACTAATTGATATTAAATTTACAACATAGGGTTTCTGATAAAGGTAAGCTCTCACACATACATAAAATTATTAGAGATGAAACCTATTATAGTTCAGATAATTACTGGAATTATTTCAATTCCATTAATGGTGAATTACCAAAACAACAAGATAAACAATATATATTGGAATCTGCTTATAAAACTACTTCTTCTATTAATTGAAGACTTTTAACTGGAAATTTTTACATAGATCTTTCTATACACCCTTAATGATGAATAAAATAAACAATAAAGACAACATATGTAAGAGATGTACTGTGGAAATAAATGCTGATTGGGCACATATGTTTTACAATTGTATAAAACTGAAGGAATATTGGATGTTAATCAATGATTTTTTGCAGGCTCTTTTCACAGATAATTTCATAGTCTCTAAATCACTTATATTATTTAACACCCCTGTTCCTAAATGTGTTAAAAAAGTTAAACTTCCTTTATTATTGTCAATTCTAGCAGTGGCTAGAAAAATAATAACCAGAAACTGGATTTCAGATACTCCTCCTTCATTTAATGAATTTAAAAATGTTATGATTGAAGTGTGTCATATGGAACTAATGACAATAAAGTCAAGAACCATTAGGAAAACATCTTACTATAATATATGGGATACCTTACAAAACTTGTTAAAACAGTCTTAGTTTCATTAGTAAGATGTTACAGTTTAATTAATTGATTTGATTTAGAGTGGATGTCTTTGTAAATACTTTAGTTGTTTTATCAAATGTTATAACTGTTTATATGTTAACTGCTTGCATAAGATTTTTATAATATTTATTTTGTATGTTAAAACTAATAAACTTGTTTTAAAAAAAAAAAAGAAACTGCATGTCTATGAATGTAGTAACCACACACTCTTTATACAAAGACCCACTGCTGAACTGCCTCAAATTAATCCATGTCCTTTGAAGAAATTTCCAGAGAAAAATGCTTGCACACACATACACACATTGCACTACATTGGATCTTACTGTCTCTGTATAGGGGTAATAGCTTTTGACTGCAGTATTTCTTTATACACATCCTAGTACTCCGATAATTTTTCTTGGTACTCCCCAATAATGGTTGTCTACTTTTTGGCGATCAGAGAGGACGAACCCCGCCGATCCCTTTCTTCAGTTGTTAATGCTACTATCCCACAGTACTTTTTACTAATTACCATGTTTCCCCTTCTCAGATGTGTACTTTGCATTTTAGCACTGAATTCAAGCTGTTATACTTAACACTTTCTCTCCAATCTTGCAAGGTGACTTCTCATCCTGTAGCATGATTTTGTTTAATCAGCAAAAAAGGCAAACCTTTTCCTTCATAACCTTCTGCTGTGTTACTTATAAAGGTTGCAAACAAACTGGAGACCCAAAACAAAGTGACTTTCCGTGTATCACACTGTCACTGTCTTACCCAGGCTACCTCCCTCTACTACTCTTAAGGCTCCTTCATTCACCAGTTTACTTTAAATTCTTCTCACTACTGAAGCAAAGTTACACCTTCCTAACCTAAAAATCAAACTTTTGTGCTGAGAAAGTTTTTTTTACAGAAACCGAGAGTTCTTCCTCACCACTGGAAAACACCCTAATTTCACAACATACAGAAGAGTCCTTACCTTATGCAAGCAGATTGCATCATGCACGAACAGAAAAATGTGGCTGGAATGCCTGGGGACATGCAGGACACAAATAAAGGCATCTACCTACTTGCAGAACAGCTCCATTTTCTGACTGTGCTCCCTACAGCACTGCTGTGTTCTCCCATCACACAGATTCTGCATCACTCCTTGCAGACTGTTTCCTGTCTTTCTGCTGTGCCTTCAGTCCCTGGAATCTTTGAAAAACATGTGGCAGCTTTCAATTAATCCTGAAGTTTTTAGTGGGAAGTTCCTGTGTATATTCAGAGCAACTGCTCTGTATCAGATCACGTTAATACTGACCATGTAGAACTGGTTAATTACATTCTGAATCACTAGAGTCTCAAACAAACTCAGTAAATGAACTGTGCATAGGTTCATAGGTGTGTACTAGGCTAATGGCCCTGGAGCCTATATAAGCCTAGCCCAAGAAGATTCCCTTGCATCATGTTGCCCAAAGCTAGTTCCCAGTGCCCCTGTCAAGCAAAGCCGCTGAAGTGATCCCCGGGGTGAACATCATATTGCCCATCCACTTGTCAAGATTTCTCTTAAAGAGGGCCAGTGAAGTGCTCTGCTTCATGTGAATAGGAAGTTTGTTCCATAGTATTGGAAGTCTCTGGGTTAGGAACCTGTCCTTCCAGCATGTTCTGTTTATTGTGGTAATAAGGTTTAGGCCCCTGGAGTGTGTGGCATGGAGGGATTAGGATTCCTTTAGGTGTAGCATATCTAGCAGCTCTGGGTCAGACATAGCTTTGTAGGTCAAGCACTAAGTAGGCGATAAGTGACAGAGTATAGCTGGAGTTGTTTGACTCTCTCCGTATAGGGCATGTGTCTAAGGCCAAAGATCCTCTTAGTGAGGTATCTGCTGTGCATAATGTCGAGCAGGCATACTGTAAACCATCTCAAGACCAATTTATTTTCCTTTCAGACCACAGGAAATAGAATGCGTGAATGATTATTTAAAGGGGCCATACTACAGGAAGTCATCAAAGTGATTGTTCATGATCAGAGATGGAATGCAAGCTGTTTTTAATTTATGTGATTAGACTTACAAATCCCCAGCAAATTTTGACTAAGAGAAGTCACTTAAAAAAATAAGGAAATTCAAATATAAGCAAAATGATGGATTTAGTTTTATCCCCAAGCCAAACTTTTTTCTGATATTGCCTACCTCCTCCTTGGCTTCCCACACTGATTCTCTTATTTAATTGATTTATACATAGATTAGTAACAGGGATCATTTTTTCACAGACAGGATCCTGGCTCTAGGCAAACTATGCACAAATGTTTCAAAAATGATAATGATGCCATGGCAAGTCATTGTATGAGTTTATGCTGCAAATAAGTAATTATCTAGCAAATGTTTTTTATATATGGGAAGTGGACCCACAGGCATATCTCTCAACCTGTTATTGCAAGCAATCTGGATAAAGTCTAAAACAATGGGTGACAAAGTCCTAAAAAATATGGACAGATTTTAAATATTGCTGTTATAAAACTTATAAAGTTGCTAGAGTAACAGAATTTGTGTTGACATGAATTTCCTGAAAGATATTAAGTCTGAAGCTCAAATGTATATTATTTAGTGACTTCAATCCTCTGTGATTTGCCATCAAACCACAAATTTTATGTGGAACAGATCAAAAATATGAGGCAAAGATCTGGACAGTCTGAAAAAATCTGGACATTTGAGAGGCATGGTTAAAGGCTTCATTAGCAGCAAAACTTAGACAATGGCAGACTACTGAAATTATATAATGAAAGTCCAAGAAGTTCAGTTTTGTCACACATTACCATTCATACATCCACATCTCACTGTATCCAATGAAAGAGAAAGGACACTTAAATTTATGAAAACCACATTCTAAAATATCAGTTGTAATTTTAATCTTTCAGTTACAAAATGTACTCACAGTTTGCCTTGTCAGAGTTGTACAGTTGTTATACTTATGATCATTGAAAATGAATGCCTCACAGAAATATCGGTGTATGAATGTTTTTCATGTATGTTTCTGGGTATAAAACACCATAAACAATTGGAATTACTGAAAAGTTTGTATGACTTGATCAAGGTCCCACCAAGGTGTCAACAGCTGTTGAGGAGACTTAGATGTATCCCACAGTGATATATATGCTGTTCAGTAATAACACTGGGGAGTGGGGGGTTGCACCTGTATTTATATGAGGTTTAGATGTATTCCGCAGTGATATATGCTGTACAGTAATAACACCGGGAGTGGGGGGGGGGCTGCACCTGTATTTGTATGAGGCTTAGATGTATTCCACAGATATATATGCTGTACATTAATAACAATGGGGAGTGGGGGGGTGCACCTGTATTTATATGATGTTTAGATGTATTCCACAGTGTGATATATACATATATATATATATATATATATATATATATATATATATATACTGTACAGTAATAACACTGGGAGTGGGGGGACTGCACCTGTATTTGTATGAGGCTTAGATATATTCCACAGTGATATATATGCTGTACAGTAATAACACTGGGGAGTGGGGGGGGCTGCATATTTGTATGAGGCTTAAATGTATTCCACAGTGATATATATATATATATATATATATATATATATATATATATATATATATATATATATATATACTGTACAGTAATACCATTGCGGAGTGTGGGTTATACCTGTCTTTGTATGAGGCGTAGATGTATTCCACAGTGATATATGTGTGTGTATATATATATATATATATATATATATATATATATATATATATATATATAAAATAACACTGGTAAGTGGGTGGTTGCACCTGTATTTATTGCTGGTAGACTTTTATACCTGTAACTGCTGCAGTAGTATTCCAGGTATAGAAGTACTGCAGATTGTAATTCTATGCAATATGGTGTGTGTGTGTGTGTGTGTGTGTGTGTGTGTGTGTGTATACATATATACTTGTCTGTTGAGTATACCAATACAACTGGCAACAGTTCCAAGCTCTTTATTGAACAATACAACTGGTGGTTTTTGGTATCAGTTGAGTATGTTGGTTGACAACAGGAATGAGGTGACTCAGCCATTCATGATCCCAGGCTGGAACAACAATGGAAATAGCAATAACATGAGATCCTTTGAGAAACATAATTCTGTAAAAGCATTCTACACTAATATTCCTCATAAAGCTGGCATTGATGCATTGGAAAATTGGTTGCATAAATCAGAGCTATACCAACCTGGTTTCATCACCTTCCTTATTGTTCTTACTGAACATTTTCTCACCAAGAATGCCTTTTTTATCAGGGTGAATGCTATCTTCAAAATAAGAGAACTGCCATGGGCACATCTTTTGCCCCTATTTATGCCAACTTATTCATGGCTTTTGTCGAGGAACAAATTATTTGCGATCAATCCAATAATTTATACCTTGATGAAATCGACATTTGGAGGAGGTATTTGGATGATTGCTGGTTGGTGTTGAGGTCCAATGTTGATTATCTATATGAGTTTGTAGATTACTTAAATGAAAACAAATGGGGAATTGAATTTACGGTTAATTATGATCCAAATAATATCGTCTTTTTGGATGCTATGGTTGAGAGAAATCCTGATAACAAACTCTCCACTTGGGTACACCGTAAATTTTCCCAATACAATTCCCTCCTCCATGCAACCAGCTATCATCCTCCTCCTCATATCTGCAATAATATTCCTTAGTCTCAGTTTATACGGGGAAAATGTATCTGTTCTGAACATTTATATGAACATTTGAAACAAGATCTTATTTCTAGATTTAAAGCTAGGGGCTATCATGCTGGTTATATATATATATCGGGCTTCCAACACAGTTGACCACTTGGCCAGGCACGATGTCCTTCAATATAAAGTCAAAACTGATCATGATAATTCTACCATTAGATTTGTAACTACATATGGTTGGAATACTAATTCACTTATGCAAAGTGTTCGACGCCACTGGAATATGTTGCTGGCTGACCACACATTGTCTGGCATCTTACCTGCTACATGTTCTTTTTCTTTCAAGAAAGGCAAGAATCTGGGTTCTTATTTCAATCGCTATAAACATCATACACCATCCGATATGTCCCTAACACAAACTACTTTATTGGGGGATCGGTTGGTTGGCTGTTTTCCCTGTGGCCACTGTTCTTATTGCTCCAAAATTGTTAAATCAAAAACCTTTAGTAGTAGTAACACTGGTCACATCTTTGACATTGCTTTTTATGCCAACTGTCAGTCAGATTGGGTAATTTATTTAGCCACATGCCATTGTTCGACGTTCTATGTAGGGCAAACTTCACATCCTGTGAAGTTTCAGATGGGTAAACACTTTTGTAACATTAGACATAAGAAAAATACGAATGCCTTATACAAACACACATTAATACATCCAGTTGCCTCTTTTAATTTTGTTATTATTGACAGAATTACAGCACACAGATCCAACAAAACTGGCTGGCATCATATTATGAACCAGAAAGAGTAAAAAGTGGATCATTAAATTAGGGGGATTATTTTCCCCAGTACTAAGCGAGCATCTTTAATTGGATCATGTGATTTGAATTAAGCCATATATGTAAATGCTTGACACTATCACATTTACACTGATGAAGGCATAGAAGTTTTTTTTGCCGAAACCGGTCTGTGTTATATGGTTATGTAGTCTTTTACTACTAGCCTAATAAAGTATATGGATGCTACAGCTGCTGGTCTCTCTTTTTCATTTTGCTTCCTGCTTTGGTTTGAGTCCTTGCAGCCGCCATACTTGCAGAGTCTCTTGGTGTTTGCTCCTCAAATGCTCTACCTTTATTGTCTGGTATTCTGTATAATACAGTAGTACTTGGTTGCGCCACTGTTTTGTTCATCTTACTTTTTAGTGTATTTGACATTCTATTGTCACCCACTACATCTAGCTAGTTAACTGCAGCCCCTCTGATTATAGGATTGACCTCCTCATTCAGACTTCCCTTCTCCTAGACCACCTCTCCCAGATACTTGCTGTTAACCTGTTTTAATGTTTTCCCTTAAAATCTAAGTTTTCAGCTTCTTCTGATTTCCCCAATTCGCTTCCATGACATCTTATCTGTCATCAACTTCATGATGTGTCTTACGTTTTGCATTCCATTCTTCTGTCATTTGCTGAAATCTTTGTATAGTGTCTGCTTGTAATACCACATCATCTGCATACAGGAACTTTGTTGATCTGTCCCCTCTGACTTGTATGTTAAAGTAGCCCATCACCAGTATGAGCAGTAGTGGGATCAGAGTTGAACCCTGATGAGAACTGTCACTCGTCTTGGTATACAACTCAAGACAAACAGGTGGGGTAGCTTGTTTATATGCTTTATTACAATGATAACAGCAGTATGCAATATAAAAAAAACAGAATAACTAACAGATTATTGGAAAAATATAAATTATGTTTTCCAGATTGTCTTCAATGATAACTTTCAATTAACAAAATCAATGATTTTATTCAACACCCCTATCCCAGACTGTGGCCAAAAAAGACTTCACGTTTCTATGGACACTGATGCCAGCAGCATGCAAAATTATCACCATACATTGGAAAAGCATGACTTTCTCCCAAATTCAAGGAGTTTAAAAAATGATCCATAATAGCTGGTCATATGAAAATATCTACACTGAAGAACAGAAAAAACAGACCTACATCACTTTATAACTCTTGGATGAAAATATTGGAAATATTTGAAAAAATGGACAAGGATTTATGAAATGCTTTATCATTCTTCACAATGTAATTAAATGTATTCACTGCTTTTCCTGCATAGACATTAATGTATATAGTTAAATAATGTTTTGATATTTATAGGTTTAAGAATTGTATACACATGTTTTTCATTTTGAATTCATATAATGTTTGACAAAATATTATTCTTCAAATAAAAAAATTTAAAGTAAAAAAAAAATAACTAACAGACTACACAGACATGCATGCTTACATCTCAAAAGCTTACTACAAAATGGCAATCAGGCTCACACGTGCTCTTTATTTATACACATATGCAAGCCTGTGGAAAGCTTCTTAAAGATATACACACATACATATTGATCTACATCCTCCCTCTTTAATGAACTGCCCACAATAAAATGACATTTGAAAAAGGCATGCAACTGTACAGACACTTAGAAATAAACACAACACTTACTGTATGTCCAAGTTGCCGTGTATATGGAACATGGCTGGCAAATGCAACCTGGTCTAGTGGTATAGCAATCAGAGCTGGGTTAAGCAACAGGGACAGTCATTGGTGAACAAACAAATTCTGGAGTTTTGGGATTCTTCTCAGGAAAAGGGATATTTACTGTCGCATCCTCTGGAACTGGAATGCTGGATAACTCACTCTGAGATTTAAAGTCTTTCTCACAGGTATGATACTGCAATGCAGGCTTGGATACAGGGATCAAATGTTTCTGATTCCCCATAAACTGTACTCCTTGTCATTCCACAACATACAATCTCAGCTCTGGACATTCACTTTTTATGACTCCAATCTGATCAAACCTTTGGATGTCTGCATCCTCATTATCTCCCTGTGTCGTAATGGATTGAGTGGTTTCTGGTCTTATCATAATAGGACTTCTAGGATAAGTGCTTCTTCAACAGATGGGCTTTCTTTGATCTGTTGTTCTTGACACATGAAACCAATAGATGACTGCTAATTGGTAGTTTGGTTCTGTTTTTTTCTCGACAGAAGTCTCTGTGCAGGTGAACCAAGATGTTTATCATGAGGAATATTTCTGAGATTCAAGAGATTCAAGAAACCATCACTTTTGTCACATTTTGACTTCTCTAGTAAATATTTTGCACTTTGAAATGCACATTCTGTCAAACCATTTGACTGCAGGTACTCAGGGCTACTTGTAACATGAGTAAAGTCCTACTCCTCAGCAAATCTTTTGAATTGCTAGCTTGTAGACTGTGTACCATTGTGAGAAATAACTTTGTGCAGACTACCCCAGACTGCAAAATGATGCTTCATCTAAGTAATGACAGTACTGGATTCTAGATTAGGAAGTAGGTCAATCTCAAACTAATTTGAATAACAGTCAACTAACACCAAATAATGTTGACCATTCCCCTTGAAAATGTCTGTAGCTACTGTTGACCAAGGTAGTTCAGGAATCTGGCATAGGTGAAGTGGTTCTTTCTGTTGATGTGGCTTAGTACGATTACATACAGAACAAGATGAAAGTCCCTTGACACAGAAGGCCAAAATACCAATCCTCTTGCCCTTCTTTTTATAGCATCTGCTCCTGGGTGGCCACGATGCAAAATAGTAATATACTCTTGTTGCAAGAACTTTAGAACAATTACTTTTGGACCTTTAATGATGATACCATAGTCAAACAAAACCTCATCTCTGTAAGGAAATTAGGGTTTCAGGTCTACTGGTAAGCAAGATTGCTTTGATGGCCACCCTTGACTGATAAAGTGGTTTATTTTCTGAAGAATTGGAGCTGAGGCTGTATGACTTTTAATCTCATCAAGACATGTGGAAGAAAAAAATTTCTCACTTCCATGACTGCAAAATAAAGTTTCTCATTTTCACGCTGTTCAGTGTTTTTTCTGGGTGATCTGGATAATGTATCAGCAAGATAAGGAAGTTTTCTTTTTGTATAAACAATATTAAAAGTATACTTTTGCAATTTCAACATCATATGTTGCAGTCTGGCAGGAGCTGTATGCATAGGCTTTTTCAAAATAGTGACTAGAGGTCGGTGATCAGTTTCAATCTGGATAGGTCTACCATAAATATAATCATGGAACTTCGAACATGCAAACACAGTTGCCAAGAGTTCTTTATCTGTGTATACTGCATTTCAGTTTGGTTTAGAGTTTTGGGTGCATAGGCTACTGGTCTAACCTCTTGAAGAATAACTGCACCAAGACCAAATTTTGAAGCATCAGAAGAAAGAGTACCTGGTTTGTGAACATCATAGTATCTGAGAGTTGTTGGACTGGCAATTCCATTTCAAGACACCAAATTCTCTCTGGTATTCTGACAATAACCAAGATACATCTTTGCATGTCAGCTCTCTAAGTGGTACTGAAAGTTTGCTCAAGTATAGAATGAACTTGCCTAGATAGTTAACCATGCCAAGAAAATGTTGTAGGGCTTAAACATTGTCTGGAGCTGGCATCTCGAGAAAATAAGTTTGGTTTAAAGGATCTGGTCATAAGCCTGAACTGGTAAATAAATGACCAGCATAAGTAACTTCTCCTAGTCTGAATTTTCACTTCTGAGGCTTCAGCTTAAAGGAAAACAATGGGATATCAAATCAAATATCTCTACCTGATGTCTCCCTAAAATCCTGTTATGTGATACAGCCTCAAAAAACAACATACAGCAGCTAAAAAAAAATTCACTATTCTCTTTTACTGCTTAGGCTTCATACTTTTCCGTACTGTTTGACTTTCAGTTTTAAAACCAAGATGAAAACTGTCTAGTCGTCTCTTAAATAATGATGTCACATCTGCGTGATGTCAACACTGCCTTTCCCAGCCCACTGTTAACCTAATAAATGGACTAGGTGCTGTGTGGAACTCCTTTTCTGTGTTAGCAAATCTGTATTCATGTGAAGCACTTCTTCTTCACCAGCGTTTTGCTACTTCATAAGGTCTTATTACTTCTTAATAATGTATCCTAAATGTAATTTGTCCCTGTTTCTATGCCTCCCTAGCCCTGATAAGTTTTAATTGCACATTAGTGGAGTTAATCTTTTCTGTAGCCTACTTATTTTCATTTTGATCCAGGGTTTATATTTCCCCAGTTATGTTTAATGCTTGATGAGTTATGGCGGATACTATTTGCTAACAGAAGGAATAAGAAAGTGGAATGTGTGTGTGTGTGTGTGTGTGTGTGTGTGTGTGTGTGTGTGTGTGTGTGTGGTGGGGGGCTGCTTACAAGCCAAAGCAGAGTGCTCTCAGGGAAAATGAATATTGGCTCAAACAGGTAGACACATACTCAAAGTTAACTGTAGCTGTTTGCAGACAGTTCAGACCCAGACTGTCCCACTTCTATGTATGGCTTTGTCCTAATTTCTTGCGCTGAGGTTCATAGGTATTTCAGGATCAATTTATCCTTGCTTTTGAACCAGATTTCTCTGCTTGGTTAGTACACTGCTATAAAATGTAAAAATCTAAATCATTGTAGAAGTAAACGTGTTATGTATGCTCTACCATAATTTTTTTTAAATATTGACTCAAAAAAGCATGTGAGTGCTGTCATGCAAGTCTAAAATATTTCAAGTTTATAGTGCATCATTTGTTAGCTATTTAAACAGGAAGGGAAAATAAGTGGCAGACAGTGCTATGTAGCTTGGTTTTAAATTTGACAGGAGTAGTGCAACAAAAAAAGTCTCCCAGTGTAAGGAGGAAAAGGCTGACAAGCAAACAGTGCATTACTCTGGTCACCTGCTGTGACGAGCTGTCAATCACATGCAGATAATGGGTCAAATTACCCTTGGCTCTTTGACAGCTAGGAAGGTAGGTGTGAAGCCTTGAAGAACTAGATTTCAGCCTTCACAAAAGCAATTTAGCATTTCTAAGATGAAAGGGCTAGAAAATGCACCTTTCAGTTCTGTTCTGTAGCATTTGCTCTGCTTGTGTTTTAAGTGGTCATTGAAAAGGATAACATTTTAACCAAAAAGACTGCAGTGAATGCCTGTTAAGTCAATGAAGTGACCAGATCTGATGCAATTTTTGGAGACTAAGTATCCCAGAATGCATTATTTGAGGCAGTGTAAACAGTCTGAATTTTCAATATGCCAGACCCCATGTGGTCGCATCTAAAATATCTAAAAAGCTCAAAATAGTCTCAGAGTGCTATTAAAATGTAGGAAACATCAAACCATGATGAAATTAATATGTTTTTTGAGTCTGAGGGCGCGGTTGTCCTTTAAGATTCACTTCATGTACTCTTTCCAGAACTTTCTTGAGTTTTTTCTCATGCTCAGCTTCACCATTACTCCATGCTAGAATGTATTATTTATATATATATATATATATATATATATATATATATATATATATATATATATATATATATGCACACATACATACTTGCATACTGTTCCCTGGCTAAAGTCTGATGATCTGATGATGATGGCTGTGAAATGGGGGTAGTTATCAAATCCCATTCTGATATTTAAAATCTCCAGCTAGGGCAACACCAAATAAGTGCTTGGTGTATTATTCATGGGCGTACCTTCAGTGCTCTGACATGCAGCATTGTTTGTTTTGGTAAAGCTTGTATCTGTACCACTTACTGTACAGATATTTCACTCCGCCACAAATTCTTCTGCTTTACAAAGCTTATTCTTTGTGGTATTTCCTCAAATTCCAAATAAGTTATACCCTTACTGTATACATCATTTATTAGGTCCATCGTCGAAAACAGTGCCCCCATTGGCACATACCTCACAAAGTACTGAAAGCAGCTTAAAATACTTCAATGTTTTCTCAACAATAAGATCTCAGGTGTCAGTAACCCTAGCTTCTCTTGTAGACTGAAAGACTTGTCTCTCTACAAGTGTCCTACACATTACTGAAGAGGTCATGCCCACTAAAGTTCCCATGCTATGAAGGGCTCCGCAATCTAAGATCACCATCACCATAATAAAACTAGTTGTAACCCTATACTATCACATCAGCAATACCAGAAGGCATGACAAGTATGTTACACAATGCATTCCACATTTGTGAAATAGGCTGACTTTACATGTCAAACACAGTACTTCTCTTGCAACATTAATAAACACTTTGGATAAGTGTAAGAATTCAGGGCAAAACCAGTAAAAACATAAAACAAAACATAAAAACATTTTCATAAATGTGTTGTCCCCCCCAAAGAAAAGTAGTTATTATTTTCCTTCAGTCTTTTGTGTATTCTGACCTTTTATATCTACCAGCAGTAAAAAATGTTAATGGGGGTCTGGGTGTGTTATGTCATGCCTAATTAACATAAAAAATTGTAATAAAAATATATTACCTAGGTCATTTGCAGCTCATAACACATTTTTTTCAGCCAGTTTAGGTCTAAGTCGTTTACTCATAAAACATGCATACCCACATTTGTCCCAGCATAGGCCTCAGCTTTAGTAAGCAGTCTCATTAAATGACAAAGAACATTCACAATTGATCTTTAAATGCGTGCAAACATGTCCCTGTGCAATACAAACACAAGATATTCACAATATGTATGCATGCATGTATGTATGTACTTAATTTATTGAATCCAAAATGTAATCTATTTTCAGACGTAAACCATAAAGGTACAATACTCAAGTACACACACACACACACACACACACACACACACACACGCACGCACGCACACACGCACACACACACACACACACACACACACACACACACACACACACACACACACACACACCTCAGCTCTCCCAAATTTGGGGCAACACATCTAATTTGTTCTCAAACTTTTGTTCAGTCCCTCCTAAATCTGGAAATTATTTTGAGTGAATGGCACCCACTAAGAGTACCTTTTCCCTAAATACTTTCTCTTTGTCCAGAATTCGGAGGTAAAATATGAAAGACATGATACATGCATACACACACAGCTTGTGTTATGACATATGCAGCCATTTCCCACATTAGAGGAGTGGGCCACTTTTTCCCCTTTATCAAGCTCCAAATTATGTTTATTGCAGTCCTTTGCAAAAAACCTGCATACAATTAAAAATTAGAGCACTCAACAAAACAAATAATATTTCTCCAACTGTCTAATCAATAAAAAGGATCTGTTGAGATGGATATGAACTTATCCACTACCTCTGTTCTGCTTAGTGGATATGAGCATCCTGAGGCAATGTAGAAACTGCCTCATATTATATATTATATACAAAAATACCTAACTAATAAGCCACACTAAAACCTTCAAAAATGACCACATCTTCTCAGCTGAGCTAAAACCCTGCAGAGCAAAGCAAAAAATACCTGGTAAACCTCCAAGAAAACCTGACTCCCAAGCAATCAGTGAAAAAAAAAATACAGCCAGTAGGTAATGTAAATAACACTTCTCCATTAGCATGCACACACACACACACACACACACACACACACACACACACACACACACACACACACACACACACACACACACACTGAAATTACTGTATACTCAGCATACCTCTCACGTGTACCTCATTACGAGGAACGTACCTCATTTGTGTCTTAAAAAGTTCATGTTCCTCAAAATTTCACATTGAAAGGGCCTGTCACACATTCAGTGTTAGGAATTTTTTAACTGACATCCATGGTAATTCTAACTGAATCATATTAGTTCATTAACAGACTTTTTTTTATAAGTAAATCCTACATATTTTAGCAATCCTATGACCTTCCTAGTTGAAGGTGTTAGTAAGCCATTTTTGTGTGTTCCACATTTTGCCTGTTTGTTCCACATTCTGAAGGGTGGTGTTCCTCATTTTGGAAATGTAAGGTTGAGAGCTATGATACTCAGACTGTAGGAAAACTAGCAACCTGTAAAAAATTAAACCTATAATACAAAGCTTTACACTATATAAACCAAACACAAAAGATGCCATCAATAACACAAAGTTTAAATCAGAATCTCCCTAACATAAAAATGTTCATTTACCTGTAACATCTAACTGTGTAGTCTACAGAAGTCCAATTAACTCTTCAAGCAGCCATCTCTTACAAAGCTGACTGTTTCTCCAGATGACTTCCACAGGGTTTACCTTCATAAGTGCATTATGCACTTGGACGATTCCACTATGTGCAAAAGGTGGTTTCCAAATTTGCAATACCTCGAACAAAAATTGTCTGAATGTGCAATCAGTGAATGCACATTGGCATTCGCTCATTGCAGATTCGACATTATGGGTGCGGAGTGCACTGTAGCAGGGATCGGGAAATGAAACCTTACCCCACTATAGTGCAATCTCTGATTTAGTATATTAAAGTGGGGGGGTGCAGGGGGTCTTGCCCCCTGCATTACGATGTGTCTTCGACATTGTAGTTTGAAAATCAGTGAATCTGCTGTTCGATTTGCTGATTTTCAAACTATGGAGACTTTCGCAGTTTACAATTTGGGCTGTTGGTTCGCACAAAAGCGTGATCAATATTGCCATTTCTGACAATATGAAAGTAAACCCTTCCACAGACTCTATAGAACAGCTTAAACAGCAGAATATAGCTATTACCTGTAAAATATACTCCAAAATTCAAGTCACCTATAGCAAATTGTGACAGTCATTTATAATCCCACTCTCACCAACCACAAAAAGTAAAATTCTTAAAGTAGTAGTTGTTGTTGTTGTCTTTTGGCTTTTCTTGGTTAGGGGTCACCCCAGCAGAACTCCAGTCCACTAATGATTGGCAGTAGATTTTCATGAACGCCGAGGTGCCTGTAATTAAAAAAAAAGCCTGCACTAACCTCTTGTTCAACCTTTCCTTATGCCCGTGAGTTCCACAATTGAGTGGAATTCTATAGAATGCGACACATATTATTTCTTAAAACAGCATGCTCACTCACAAACAATCAAGCCAAGCCTTCCCTCCACATGGTGCATCTAGTAAATATTTGAGTTTACTACTTTGTAATGAATGCAAGAATGGATTCAGGGCCGGCCTTAGCCGAAATGGCGCCCTAGGCGAAGTAGTGCTCCGGCGCCCCTTAAGCCCCACCCACACCACAGTCATGAAACACCCCTATTTGAGCCACACCCACAAGGTCACTCTCCAAGAAAGTCACTCCAGCCATTGCCTTAAATTATTTAAATGCATAGGAAGAATAACTACATTGCAAGGTATCTTTTAACTACAACTACTTCTGCATAGTATTTTCTACTTTAAATACCAGAGCCAGATCACGGTCAAATAGGGCCCTAGGCAGGGTTATCTACAAATTCAGTGCCTGCTTTCCTTGAAGAATTAATTGCCTATATTGCATTAAAAAATTGGTAAGTTGATAATATTGCAATAGGAAATGACCAACATGTTCATAGTCACCACAAATGTCTTGCAAAGGACATACTCAGGAGTGTAGAACCCCTAGCCCCCTTATAATGCACCAAATAATCAGCAATCATATGGGCAATGCAATATCAGCACTCCATCTACATGGTGTGGGAGTAGAATCCACAGCCTTCTGCACCAAAGGCAATTATGCTACTAACACTGCTTTCAGATTTTATAATGCAGTATGCCATTTGAGAAACAAAAAAGCAGCTAGTTGCACATAGAAACATTTACACTTGTTAGAGTATGTTTTAACTTTGTAGTTTTAAACATTTTTCCAGTAAGCAATGAAACAAAATGTATGAACCAATAATGACAAAACTACCCATTTCAGAATATTTTAACCATAAAAGGCCCCTCAAACATCAGTTATTACAACCCACCATGCATTTTCTGAAGGAAATGAAGGCTGAAACTCAAATGTATGACATTTGGTTATTTAAATCTTCAGTGATTTGCCAGAAAAACACATATTTTATGAGGAATAGGCCAAAAATATGAGGCAAAAATCTGGATACTTGAGAGGTATGCATATCTCTCAACCTTACTGCAAGAAATCTGGACTGATCATCATCAAGTCTAGATTTACTTTTATCAATGGTAAGCAAATCATCCAACTTTTGACACGAGGAATACAGATCACCAGTGTTATCAGCCGTTACCTTTAAATATGCATAGCATTTATTATACTGCACAATATACTTGTGTATTAGCAAATCATTAATTGCATACTCGTTTAAGGAATCCATATTCAGCTTCAAATACAGTATTTTAAAAGAAAAGACCAATCAAAGTCTGTAACCGCAGAATTCAAAGAGAACTTAAATCAACTTCTACGACAAAAATCGCACCAGCAATATACAACTAAATAATAAAGTAAGTACAGTAAAGTTGTCCTGACCATACAAGGTGTGCAAGCCTGACAAAAGTTGTAATTCCTTTACCAAAATGTTCATTTCTCTCAGTCATTGTTATTATTTGTTATTCTTTATGCAGGCAGCTTCCCTGCATGCATAGCATCCTGAAAGGCTGCAGAACTATTGTATTAAAGCATTATAATATAAAACACATCACAAAAGAGCGTCCAGGTACACTGCAGGAGGTGTGACCCAAATAAGCAACAAACATTGTCCGTGAGTATTGCAGAATCACACGGGTCTTTTTAAATGACACGAGATGTGCAGCAGACTGCATTAGTCATTTCTTTACAGATATTTTATTTATTTAATTAATTGACATTTGTTTACCGGGGTGGTCTGACTGGGTCTACAGAACCTGTTTTCAGCAGAGGCCGTATCAGATTTGTTTCATTAAAAAGGGGGGGGGTGCTGATTTATAACTACATGGTAATTTGTGAAGTGAATAAAAATGCACACAGGTCTTTTTTTCAGGGAACCTGCCCTCTACTTTGCCAGGTTTCCAGAGAAGGTGTAGTAGTATTGTTGCTGTTCTACCTAGCAAATATAATAAAACGTGACAGTATATTTCTATCTCTAAAAGTGGTGCAAATAAAATAAAAATGGCATTAGCTGCAGACATTATAGAATTCGGGCAGCTGTTACTAAACAAGAGTGCTACTCACAGACAACGTACCTTGTACACCGAGTCACTGTTGATTTTTCAGTAAAGCAGTCTTTATATTTCCTTAACAGTTCTAGCATGTTCCTGACCAAATGTCCCAGAGGGTTTCCACTTCACTCAGTAATGTTTCCTGAAGGTCCTGCAGAAGGACGTGGCAGTGGCTAGTATCTGTAGTCCGTCTTACCTCACAACTGTTCATCCCAAACTGTAAGCCTCTTGTAATGAGGTACAGAAACCTTACATGAACAGGGGAGCTTTCTTCTACCTCATACAATACACCATTATGCACTTTTCTGAGAAAACAATACCAAAGGTGATGCATACTGTGCAGACAATGAGACGATTATGAGGGACTGCTGTATACCAATCTTTCTTGCTCTGAAATGATATTAACACCAGACAGATACCTATCAACACAATGAGCTAATTCACAAAGTTCTGTGGCTGCTGAGGGCCTTCATAGTTTACTGTGGGGTAGACTGATGTGAACTTTTATTATTAAAGCATGTACAGCTTCTGTTTACATTAGACATATTATTTTTCACTAAACATAATGTTCCCACATGTTAACCACATGGTACACTTGATTCTAGGATGCTTAAGGCAGCACTTGTTCAGATGCATCTTACGCAAGAAACATCTAATTTAATATGATATATTATATGGCATGAAAGGAATATGCACATAAATTTCCCAAAACAAAACGATGTACAACGAATGAATAAAATCATGAAACTAGCATATTACCATAAAATAAACCATAAAGTAGCCAGCAACATACCATAAAATAATAAAACATAACGTACCCATTAAAAAGAACATAACATTGTGTGTGTTTCACATGCACGTCGCTTGAACTGCAGAATGCATTTAGTTGACACTGGCGTCATGACACACACAATGTTCTCCATATAGGAGAAAACTCTCGCACCGCCAACTAAAGTTTTTTTTTAGCCTTCTAGCCAACCCTCAGCTGTAAGTGGGAGGGTGCTCGCGTCCCCTCCCCCACCCTCCACCCTCTGGTTCCAGCGCCAAGACGAGCGCAAACTTTATATTAATTAAAATAAATAAATAAATACGTACATAAGGCGCTCTTTACAAGGCCAGCCTCTATGGTGCCCTAGGCGGTCGCCTAGTTCGCCTATGCCTAAGGCCGGCCGTGAATGGATTACACTGGTTAACACATTCAAATAAATACATACATTGAAATGCATAAGACAATTTAAACAGGTCAGCATTTAAACCTCTCATTCAGTGAAATGAAAGTCAATACCAAGCCAGACCAGTGCACTTAGCACCTCATCAAATTGGATATGACCATTTTCACCTCTGCTGGCACCTATTGTTTAATCCAGTATGTCCAAAATCAAGGATGCAGCAGTTCTAGAATAATTAGTATGCAAATCAACTGACTCAGGCTTCTGTTACATAAGTATTTTTATACATTTAGTCAACATTGTAGCTAATGTACAAACTTTAACAAACTGAATTTTCAGTGGAGATTGATATCTGCAGAAAATGATAATAAAGCTAAGTATACAGTTGTAAGTGCCCTACTTATAGGCTTGCAACACATTTGGAACAGATGTGAAAAATAATTCCAGTGAACATCTGGGGAACCACAAATACCAGCTGCTCAAGAGGAGAGTTGAGAAACAGAGGTTGGCATGAGAGTAAACATGTTAATTTTACTGATGTACTTTCCCTGCAAGAATGAAAACCTCTAAATGTATGAGTTAGGTTAAGCTTACAGAAACTGGCATCTCAAGATGGCCTGAAAAACAAAATCATAAAGTACATATCAGTGGCAGCTGGTGACTTCAAATCAAAGGGGGCTGCAAGAGACAGTTGAAAGGGTGGGGCCAACAGGAAGGGGTGTGGCCAACTAGGAAGGGTTGGGGCTAGGCTCAAAACCACAAAAACTAGGAATTTAAATACACTGCCCTGGGTGCCAAACAAGACAAAATGAAGCGTAGAAGAAAAAAAATATTTCAATGCATTGGCTACATGACAGCTTACTTAATACCTAGATGGAAACAAAAAGGCTGTGAGGCATGAAAAAATAAATTACTTTTTAAATACATAACTGGAATGCCAGTCAAAATTAAATATAAAAAAACAAACACCACTCAACTCAAACCACTTCTCCTTGCACTGTAGTTCTAATTATAATTTATATTCAGCTTTATAAAAGTACCAAGTAACACGGTGAAAGTAGCAATCTCTGTGATAACCCCACTTGTAAAAATGTTTCCTATCCAAAAAAGACCTGCTGCCTGACAGCAACTATCTACTTGTTTCATGGGGAAAACATGATCAAAGTAAAGAATGAAAAGCAAACAGGAAACAAGCTCAACATACATTGCTTAAAGGATTACTGCACAGGATATGGACCACACATGATAGATTGGTATTCTGTTTAGTTTACGGGTAAAGCCTGCAAAGATGACTGCAAGTCTACAACAAATGTAATGAGCTTCTGAAAATACTGTAATCCTGTCCTTTATTACAAATACTGTCATATGCATTTCAATACCTAAGGCTTATACAGTATCTAATTATGTAAATATTCTCTGCATGGCAGCAACAAAAAGGCATTCAATGTTGTTAATTCTTTAACAGTATGCTTATTAAAGCTTACTTTCATCTTACAATCTCAGACAAGCTTACCTCGTGGTCATTAAAACATTGCTACTTAAACACAGAGCAACAGGCACTGCAACAACATGCATTTTCTGAATAATAAGAATCATAAATCAACAGTATAAAAATATGACAAAAAAAAGAACATTCTGCAAAATCAAGGACAGATGAAAAACCACTGTAGTACTTCTGTCTACCTTGGATGGGGGGATACTCTGCACACTTACACTGCATAACTGCTCCTTGCCTTGCTTGGGCTCATCCAGAGTCACTACATGGGGAGTGGAGTGCAACAATTATGTCACAATTTGAAATGTCTATGGCTGATGGTGATGGCTCTGACACATTTGTCATACCTCTCAACCTCAGAGCAAGAAATCTAAACAAAGCTATGAATAGAAGTGGTACAAAGGAGCAAAAATAAGGGCATTTTTTTTAAAAATTGCTCGTATAAACTTAGAAAGATAATAGAATAGTAGGTCTTGCATTAGTATGAATTTTCTTAAGTGTATAAAATCTGAAACTCAAATGTCTGTCATTATTTTCTAACTTCAATCTTTAATGATTTGCCACTAATTTGCCAGAAAATCACAACTTTATGAAAAACAGACCAAAAATGTGATGCAAAAATATAAAATAGCCACACTATACAGCTGGGAACCCCTCAAAGAAGGGACACATTTTTAATATTAGTACTGCTAAGTTGAACAGATGACAAAAATATGAGAATCTACATGCATTTCTGAAATAAAAGTAATCTAAAACTCAGATCATTGCAATTATTAATTGTAAACCCTCCACATTTTCTTCCAAAATTTCCATTTGCGGACGGATTATTAGGGAGAGAACAATATTTTGAGCCAAAGTCGAGAACAGTTGAGAGGTTTGGATATACCTAATTCTATAAAGCAACTTATTTGTGTGTACCTCTCAACCTCTTAAAGCAGCTACTCCGGACAAGGCCAAATATATTGGGGGAACATACAGACAGTACTAAAAATTGCTCTTGTATAAAGTTAGACAGTTGATAGAATAACAGGTCTTGCTTTAGCATGCATTTTTCTGAAGGGTATGAAGTCTGAAACTCAATGTCTGTCATTATTTAGTGACTTCATTTCTAAATGATTTGCCAGAAAACCGCAAATTTTATCAGGAGCAAACCAAAAATAAGAAGCAAAAATCTATTCATTGTGTACAAATCTGGATAGTTAACAGGTATAGTACAGCCAGGGCTGTCTTTGAGTTTGCCGCCTCCCTCACAAAATCATGGTCGAATTGGGCCTCCCCCTGCAGCCATTTCAATGTCCCATTCCTTGGCCATTTCACTCCAGTTACCATTAAGATTGTAATGTGCATACTGCTTTACTTCTAAGATGCTTTGGATTTCATTTAAGAGTTTTATTTTACATTTACAGCACAAACACTAATAGATATCTGCTAAACAAAGCAATGCAGTCTCACAATGAAAATAGACTTAGCATTAAAACTTCTCTGCCCTTGAAACTCACATTTATTGAAAAAGTATTGAAACCCACATTCAAAGAAACTACATCTGGCCAGTGGCAGATAAAGATTAACTTTGGTTTTCAAATCATAGGCCCCTTACACACAAAACATACATGTGTTCTTTGATACACCTTCCTGATTGTATTAAATTATATTCCTTGTATAATACAGTACAGTTGTTAGAGTGTGTTTTAAATGTATTGTTTTGAACATTTTTCCAGTAAACAATGAAACAAAATGCATGCACCAATAATGACAAAATTGCCCAATTCAGAACATTTCCATCATAAAAGTCTACTGAAACTTCTACAATCCACCAGTATCAGTAAATATGCACAAACTTTGCAGAAGTAAAGGTCATCTAAATAATTCCACATTAAAGAGATTTGTAACTAATGAAGAGGTTGCTCCTAGCAAAGAACTTTATTTGTAGATGAAACAATGAAATATAAGGTGCCTGTTGCCCTCAAGGAATAAATTGCCTATGATACATTAATAAAATGATAGGTTAGTAATATTGCAATAGGGAATGGATGGCAAACTGATAACAAGTTCATAGTTACTAGGTATTTCCACCAAAGAGGACATTCTCAGGACTGCAGCATCCACCCCCTGTAAAAGTACAACACAGTACAGTATCAGCAATGCATCTACATACACATACTGTGGGAGTAGAACCCACAGCCTTCTGCATCAAAAGCAACTACACTGCCTGTTGTGCTTTTAACAATGCAAGCAGACTCAGCATAAGCAGCACTAAACTTCTCTTCCCCTGAAGCACTTAGCGCCTTGTAAAATCCACTCGGCACTCTGCAGTGGCTTAGCCAATGCCCCTACATCCATTTGAATAAACCCCTCGGCATGTCTCCAGTAACTCTGATGTTTGAGGTACTAATCAAGCCTGGGATGCATGATCTCTAGTCACAGATTGGTTGTCGGGGGTATGGTAGACTTGGTGCTATAATAAAAAAGATCAGATTATTACAGGCATAATCTGAAAAAATGATTACAGGAACCTCCACAAGTGTTTGCTTATTTCTTTCCTGCAAGTTTTAAGTGACTAATACAGTGCATACATTTTTACAGTGAGATAATTAAAGAAGTGGCACAAGATGATATAGCATGAGGAGGGGCAAAGGAAATATGCTAAATCCTAGCAGCACTGTCAAAGGAATGTTTTTTACCTCTGTAAGGGCACTGGGTAGCTTTTTATGTGAAGTATTTTGCTCAATGTCTATATTTTTCATGTGTGTGCCTGTGGGAAGAGCAATAGTTAACAAGTGGTACTGCACAGGTGACTTAGAAATTCAGTGCAGTCATAACAGTAGTCTCTACAGCATGAATGGTAGAAGGGCTATTATTTATGAGGTTTGTGTGTGAATACATTAGATGACAGCAGGCACAAAAAACTGAACAGAGATGCTTCAACTTGAAGTGAGAAGGAGAACATTTCTGTTTTGAAGAATCAAGAGCAGGTAAGAGAGATGTACATCTACTAGCAATTTGCATCCACTATGTCTGCATTCATTATCCAAGTTTCTGTTTTGCCACTGCTGACATTTTGTCAGTGTGCTTTTCTTACATTCCTGATCTTGGTGTCCAGTTGTCATCACGACTGAACTGTTTGCTAATCCAATCATGATTAGACAAATAGCATTCTTTTGAAGTATAACGAATACCACGTGTAATATATTTTTCTGTCTTAATAATTATCCTTCACGTGAATATAATCCAGTTTGTTTTCCCTGCTTCATCATAACATCCTTGTACCTGTACAGAGCAGGACTTTCTCAATGATCTTTGCCCTTTTTACTTTCCATTATCATAAACTTCTGCCACTTTCTGCAAATTGTAATGAATGCTTTATTTACTTGTTTATCCTTTTTTTCTATTTTATTGTAAAATGACACAAAACCTGCACCTCACGAGTTATTTCAGAAGTACCATTTTCCTGTATTACATTACATGAATTTGGTTGGCTTCTCAATCTGCACTTGTTCATATTTACATTGTTTTCGTGTGTTCTCCCAGATTTAAGCAGACTGTGACTCCTGAAATGCCAGGGTGGATTGCATGGTGGTTTCAAATGTGTCACTTTTATTCTTTAACTTTGAAGCTTATCTTCAATGCATTTAGTCTACTACTCCTCATAAAAACAAACAAAAAACAAAACAAAACAAAAAAAAAAAACAGTAGTGCTATATAAATGAATGATTTAATGCAATATATGTGCTTTTGTGCATCACTAAATTATGTGTCGGGGTTGTAAGCACGTTATCCCTAGTGTGTATTGAGTTAGTAAAAAATACACATGAATACAATAAAAATTTTGCTAGTAGAATATGTTGCTGCACACACTGCAGTGTGCTGTTTAGTTTGTTGTAGTTTTGTTATACAGGGTAATATGATTATTATCATGAGCAGCTAATTCTAACTTAGATTTCAGGAAATAAAATTAACACCTCAGAGCTGTGAAAACAGATGCACTTCTTACAAGATGAATTTGTATGAGTTTTTCAGCTTCACTTGTAACATTATCAAAATAATTAATGGAACAGCAATTGGGGTAAATGTGAAACGTTTACCAAACAATATGAGCCATTGAGAAATTAAAAAAACACTCACGGCATTATGATTTTTAATATTTTAGCCCTTAAATTACAGTATTGGCATCCATCCATCTACAGCCCCTTCTTTCCCATTTGTGGTCAGGGTATTATTTCAGCAATAGTCTTGTTATATTATTAACAAACAAAAAACATAGTCTGATCTGCTTGTTGAAAATTCAGCTCCTCCCCAGTGCTTTACTGAAGTATTAGACTAAAGGAATGTCAGGTTCATTGATCAAGAGCTGGTCACTTCCACTCAGGGAGTTTTTTTTTTCCACAATTTAATATGTAGTAGAACTACACCTTTCCATTCTATGCATTTCATTACCTTACTTCAAGTTCCCACTAAAGCTAATGATATATACTTCAAAAAAAATGCTACCAGCTGCAGAGACATGTTTTTGGGTAGAGATTACACCCTTGCACATTCACTCTGGTCCACCAGACAACTAACTCAGACCACATCCCATTCTTACATTTGGCTCAGACATCCACTCATGTTCAGTGCTGATGACCAACAGACGCAGATGGCTGGAGCATTTCCAGCTTTTAGCTGATCATACAGGTGAGAAAAGTGCTGTAGGATTTATCATCACATTATGCACTCCATTTCTCCTTATATGAACAAGCGGAAACATTGCAGAACCTGTAAATAAGGCATTGACAGAACAGTCTTCAGACTGTTATGTATAGCAGAGACAGGGAAGTTATAAATGTACATTTCAAGAAAACTCATTCGTCTTTGATAAGCCATGTTACCAAAACCAGACAAGGTCTTTAAACATGTTGACTTCTAACAGAAATCAATGTGAACATTTTTACCAATATTGAGGAATTGCCTTGAAACAAGAACACTTTGTCACTCAAATCTTAATACTTTCAGAAAGGAAACGGACACTGAAATATAGTACAGCTGAAAGGAGATCCAAATGTTGTGCATGCCTGTTTCAGTTATGAGTTTGGCTGTAAAGAATCGCAGCATTTTTCCAGTTGAGTGAAATGCAAAGATGGAGCATCTGGAGTATAGACAGTAGGTGGTAATGTGCACTGAAGTCCATGACACCTATGTCTTGGAGGAAACA
>NC_056744.1:1689801310-1689827731 GCF_019279795.1 Protopterus annectens | reverse complement strand
TATCCTGTTTTTTATTATTATTTATACTGATTATTGTTTCTAGCAATTTATATATAGCATGTTTTATTGCCTGCTGCATAGTTTTTAGTGCATTTTATTGCTATTAACTAATCTGCAAGGGTAACTGATTTGCTTGCAGTTAAAAGCATTCTGTAGAGTCTCTTTGCTCCTTTATCTGTTTAAAAGCTTTTATTTTGTGGCTTTCTGTAGTGTTTACTGTCTAAAGAGTGTAGGCTAATAGCTTTAGTATTGTCCTAGTTCAGATTTGCTAAGCTATGGGCCTATTTGTCTCTACAGTGATTGTTCAAAGCACATGAACAGGCCATCTTGAATTAGCAGAAGCCTTTCTTTACCTTGGCTAGATTGTGTTAATTGGCTACTCGCTAGTGGGGGCTGTTTCTTTTGTGCTTTTTTTTAAAAAAAGGTTGCCTAATTTTGTATCTTCTGGTATTTAAGCCCTAACTTTGAGAGGATTTCTGTCTATACACACTGAGCAGAGTGGAGGAGGGGCGTTGACTACAACTCTGATCTGAGATATATAAGTATCCTGTTTTTTTGGATTATTTATACTGATTATTGTTATAGCAATTTATATATAGCACTTTTTATTACATGCTGCATAGTTTTTAGTGCATTTTATTGTTATTAACTAATCTGCATGTGTAACTGATTTGTTTGCAGTTAAAAGCATTCTGTAGAGTCGCTTTGCTCCTTTATATGTTTAAAAACTTTAATTTTGTGGCTTTCTGTAGTGTTTACTGTCTAAAGAGTGTCGGCTAATAGCTTTAGTATTGGTCCGCACCCTCCCTCCCTGTTCGTGTTTTGCTGTTATACTTGGTGGCTTTGCAGTTGCCCGCCCTTGCTGTAAATTTGATCTGGACACTCCTCCCAGTCTAGTGTCATTAGCTCATTCTAGCTAATACATAGAGAACATCTGAGAAGGCCTTCTGTTTCTCCTTTTTCCCTAAAATAAAATTGCCTGAATCTCCTTGTGTTCTGACTGTGCTTCTCAAACATTTTGGAAATATAGAGTATATTTTAGAGCATTTATTATAACTGTAATTGCCTTAATATTGCTACAACTCAAGAACTGTAGGGTTGCACTGCATCCGAATTGTGTGTTTTAGCTGCTTTTTTGTATATATAGACTTCTCTGTATATGTAGACTAGCTACATATTCTGCTGTATTACTGCCTCTTAAATCATTTTTCAGTTGTGCACTTGCCTTGCTTCATTTAAACAGTTTTAAATTGCTAATTTTGTAGAGTTTTTATTGCATTTACTGTTTAGGACTACACATTCAAGTGTGTTAGCCTTTTATGTGTTTATTTACTGTATTATTGCATTGTTTAGCCTGTTTTAACAAACAAAATACTATCTTGTTTGCTCATTTCTCACCTTTCCTAGCCAGTCCATATCCCAGGCTTTGCTTGTCTCAGGACTTTATTTTCTGTGTTCAGAGCTATCCAGATCTTGCTGTGGTAGAGGGAAGTCCTACTGCTTACCAGTGGGAGTGGTGAGCATTGCACTGCCTATCTAACACTAGAGGAGTGGTTTCCAGCTTTGAAATTGTAATTTTATTAGTCTTTTTGGGCTGATTTCTATCCCTTTCAACTTTCTGGCTTAAAAACACGTGTGTTTGCACATTTTACACATCATGCAGCACTGCAAGGCTACAGTTAAAGTATTCCGGGTGCTAGAAAGTCTGCTCTTCAAAATTTCCCTTAGAACTAGCTGGTTTCTTAGTAGTAGCACTAAAATCTGAACCCCTGTGACTAGCACTTGCTCTAGAACCTGCTGGAAAGCACTAGGAAGCCTGAAACTGATACAAGCACTCAACTCTCCTTGTCAATAAGGATAAATTAATTGTAGGCACTAAACAGCCTATAACTGCAAAGTACCTTGCAAAGGTAAGGGAAAACAGCTCTTATACTTTACAAAAAAGCACCTAAACAGGCATGTCCAAGACTCAGCTTCCAGTGATTTCTCCTGTCCACCTGGTGAATCTGGGCATACTGGAGCAATGCGGCAACTGCCTCATCAACACAGACAATTCTCTCCTCCTACCACCCAACACTACAACCTGTGAGAGATGCACTTACATAGCCAAACTGGAAGCAAAGCTCTCTTTGGCCAGGATTGTGCTAGACAGTCAAGAGGAGAAGGTTAACACCTGCACTACACTTCAAGCAACTCATAGCCCTTTAAAACCCACACCATCAACACCCACACATAGCAACACTAAACCCACATATGCGGAGGCCCTTAGCATTAACCTGCCCAAGCAACAAGGACCTCTGAAGCTGAAACGCAAACAAACACCAGTCACAACCAAAGTGACACATAGCTCACAACACCAGTGTGCCACCCAACAACAGCCCCTAAGGCAAGACATTGTACCCAACACTTTAGTCATAGGTGACTCTATAGTCAGGCACACTGATGTCCCACTCAGCAGGCTGAACAAGGAGAAAATTACAGTCAGCTGCCTGTCAGGTGCCAGGATCCACCACATAACGCATGCACTCAAGTCACTCCACAACAAGTACAAATATGACTCTGTCATTGTCCATGCTGGAGTGAATGACTTGAGACGTACCTCCTTGGACTACATGGAAAGAGACATGGAAGAGCTCTTGGATCATATGGCCCAGGCAGGTATGACCCTAACCCTGAGTAGAATCCTGCCTTCACCCAGAATGATACCACAGTATAAGGACAAAATGATTGACTTCAACAAATGGCTAAGCTTCTGGTGTCATTCAAAGGGGATCCAGTATCTGTCTGCCTGGGAAGACATGATCGACAAACCACGATGCTTTGCCAGAGATGGTCTGCACCTGTCACCCCTGGGATTCAGGTTACTGGCTAAAGCTCTTGCCACCCCTATAGTGCCTTTTTTAAGCAAGGTTAAAAGGATACAACCACCACTGTAACAGATACAAGCATGCAAAATCTGAAGGTAATGCTACTCAATGCTAGAAGTCTAAACCTCAAAATGCACTCTCTCGAGGCACTCCTAAAAATGGAGAACATTGATATCTGTGCAGTAACTGAGACCTGGTTCAAGGCTCTAGAGAGCACCCCTGCAATACCAGGCTACAACTCTTACCACACTTTTCGGCCACAAAACCAAGACTGAAACACTAAAGGTGGAGGAGTGTCCATATTCACCAAGAATATTCACACCTCCAGGCTAGTTGCCCAACACAATGCATCTGAAATTCTTCAGGTGCAACTAACACTGGGTAAGACTGCAATCCAAATTGTAGCTTGCTACAGATCCCCCACCATGTCCCAAGATTCTCACTACACTTTTCTAAACATACTGGAAAATATTAAGATACAACCAAACACCCTAATACTGGGTGATTTCAACTACCCTGCTATTAAATGGGAAAACTACTTGGGTACTAACTCCTTTTCCCAACAGTTCTTGGAATGCATAAATTCCAATGCCCTGAATCAACGAATCCATTGTCCCACCAGGGGCTCCAATATCCTAGACCTGGTCATTACCAATATGGGAGATAGATGCTCCACAGCAGTGGTCACCCCCTCATTGGTCATGTCTGACCATAAGCAAATCACCCTTGACATCCACATCCCACCCCCACCCCCCAGTAAGGAAACCTCCTTAAAAAACTTCTCCAAAGCCAACTTCATGCTACTGAAGTCAGAAGTGACAAACTTCATGACACCCATGCAGACGGGATCTGAAAGTTCGACTGCAGAATCCTACACTAAGGCACTGTACGAGCACATCCACTCGTGCATGAATCTTGCCATCCCAAATAGAACCAAGATGCTCTTCTCTAAAAAAGGAAGCCAATCTGATTGTCCCCTGCTATAAACATACTATACAACAGAAGGAATAAACTGTTGCAGAAAAGAGGAAAATCCCAGGATGCAAAAAACTCCATCACCAGCCTCAGTAAGAAGCTGAGATCCCTCATAAAATCCTCAAAAGCTAGTTACGAAAATAAAATTGCCAAAGATTCCAAAGACAACCACAAGGCATTCTATAGTTATGTCAAGAATCTAAATGGCAATGCTCAGATCTGCTCTGAGCTACAACAGAATGGCATTAAATATACTGATCCCAAGGATATTGCCAATATCCTGGCAGATCGATTTAGTGCCAACTTCACCCCCCTCTCACCCCCTAAAGGGCCCATCTCAATACCAAAAGATTGCCAAATTCCAGTAATCACGGCCACACAGGTAGAAACTGCACTCTCCAAAGCTAAGAATACAGCATCCATGGGACCAGATGACATCCCAGGCTGTGTACTACATGAACTACAAAATGAACTGGCACCTCACCTAAGTGTCATGTTTAATCATAGCCTCACCTCAGGCTTCGTGCCCAATGAGTGACGCACAGCTACAGTTATCCCACTCCACAAGGGGGGATCCACCTTGGATCCCAGGAACTACCATCCCATCAGTCTGACAAGCCTGATCTGCAATGGCATGGAACGCATTATCATGGAACTTATAAAGTAAACAAAGACATTGGCAACCTTCAAACACTGGACCCCACCCAGTTTGGGTTTGTGAAGGGCCGATCTTGTCTCCTGAATCTGACTGACTTCTTTGAATCAGTCCCCAGAGCTGTAGACGAGAGTAAGGTGGTCCACACAGCCTATCTGGACTTCGCCAAGGCCTTCAACACCATCCCTCACTCTGGAATCATAGATAAACTTACTAAGCTGGGCATAAATCCCTACGTCACTCGATGGGTTGCCAACTGGCTTACTGACAGAACCCAGACTGTAAAAGTAGCCAACTCCAAATCCAGCTCCAGACAAGTGACAAGTGGAGCACCTCAGGGTTCAGTCCTGGGACCACTCTTGTTTGGCATCTACTTCTCTGATGTACAGGCCAACACTAAGGGACTCTGGCTAACAAAGTTCACAGATGACTGCAAACTGGGAGCCATTACTGAATCCCCAAATGATGTGGATATTCTACAAAAGGGCCTTACAGAAACAGATGCCTGGTGCCAGAGCCATGGACTCAAGCTTAATGCCAAGAAATGTATAGTTATTCCCTTTGGAAAAAAACATGTACCCATGAATTACCACATAGGTGGCAGTACACTAAACAACGAAAGTGTGATGAGAGACTTAGGGACACAGGTGGACAGTGGTCTCACTTTTGATAACCACATCGCCACAACAGTCAGGTAATCCTTCTATGTGGCACACCTCATCACTAAGGGCTTTTCATCCAGAAAAAAGGAGGTCATTGTCCCACTGTACTCATCTCTCATTAGACCCATTATAGAGTATAATGCCCTTTTGGTATGTGCCTCACAACACATCTGCAAAAGCTGGAAAGGCCACAGAAATACCTCACTAAAAGAATCACAGGCCTAAAGCAGATGACATATACTGGCCGTCTAAAAAAACTCCAGCTATACTCTGTGGCATATCATCTACTCAGAGGCAATCTCTGCTTAACATACAAGGTCATGTCAAACCCTGAGCTGTTGGACATGCTCCACTTAAAGAAATCCCAATCCCTCAGAGCCACACGCTCCAGGGATCTAAACCTTGTCATCTCAATGAACAAAACCTGCTGGAGGGATAGGTTCCTGGCCCAGAGACTCCCCATACTCTGGAATAGACTGCCCATGCATGTCAAGCAGAGCGCCTCCTTGGCCCTCTTCAAAAGGAACCTTGATGATTGGATGGGATATAGGAAATTCACCCCGGGGATCATGTCAGTTGCCCTGTTAGACAGGGGTCCAGATAAGTAAATATTGTGAGAAGAAATATCCAGGGAATTGTTATGGCTAGGTTTGTATATAGCCCTAGGGCCAATAGCCTAGCACCAACCTATGAATCTATGAACCTAAAAGGTGGAGAATGGGGTAGGGGTCAGGTGTAGTGCCAATCTTATGGTATGAAGGAGTTCTTATGCTTTTATTAAATATATAGCTACATAGAAACCCCACTGAGTTATATGTGGCATTCCCTGGCTTGTTCTTCATGATGTCCATTGAGGTATTCTTTGCGTGCTCTATGGGAGTTTTTTTATGATGTTCTACAGGGTATCTCCAGGGTGCTCTTTGGGTTGTTCTGATGTGTGGCACTGCAATACATAACTGCCTCCATACTTGGAAGTTATCCATTTACAAATCTTTCAGTTAGAACAGGGTGGATGACGAATATTGCAGTATCATGCTGTGTGGGATTCCATGATGGCAGTGGACAGTGACAGTGTGGGATGTGGATTCACTGTCATGATGCTGTGGCATGTGGAGTATTAGGATTCATGGTGACAAATACTGGCCATGTGTCTTGCTCATTGCAGCATTTGCAGGTATATTTGCCCCATTTGCCTATGATGCCTCCAAGCATAGCTATCTCTGTCCTGTCTGGTAGATCTGTTGTAAAGAAATGTAAAATGAAATAAATAAATGTGCACATCCAGCAAACTCATCTTGATGAAATGCAATTCGACAATGTGGTATTTTGATTTTTCTGAAGCAGATCCATACACACACACACACACACACATATATATATATATATATATATATATATATATATATATATATATATATATATATATATGTGTTTGTGTATGTATATAATAAAGTCTTCTTTTGGCTGCTCCCATTAGGGGTTGCCGCAGTGGATCATCTTTTTCCATTTCTTGCAGTCTTCTGCATCTTTGTCCATCACACCAACCACCTGAATGTCCTGTCTTACCACATCCATAAACCTTATCTTATGCCTTCCTTTTTTCCTCTTACCTGGCAGCTCCATCATTAGCATCCTTCTCCCAATATACCCAGCATGCCTCCTCAGCACATGTCCAAACCAATCTTTCTCTGACTGTCTCCAAACTGTCCAAACCTGAGCTAACCCTCTGATATACTCATTCCTAATCCTGTCCATCCTCATCGCACCCTATGCAAACCTTAATATCTTTAACTCTGCCACCTTAAGCTGTGATGCCTGTCTTTTTGTCAGTGCCTCTGTCTCTGAACCATATAAAATAGATGGTCTCAGTATCATCTTGTAGACCTTCCCTTTCATTCTTACTGGTACTCGTCTGTCACAAACCACTCCTGAAACCTTCTCTACCCACTCCACCCTGCCTGCACTCTCTTCTTAACTTCTCTTCCACACTCCCCATTACTCTGAAGTGTTGATCCCAGGTATTTAAACTCATCCACCTTCGCCAACTCTACTTCCTGCATCCTCATCATTCCTCTGTCCTCTACTCCCTGCATCCTCATCATTCCTCTGTCCTCTACTTCCTGCATCCTCATCATTCCTCTGTCCTCTACATCCTGCATCCTCATCATTCCTCTGTCCTCTACTCCCTGCATCCTCATCATTCCTCTGTCCTCTACTTCCTGCATCCTCATCATTCCTCTGTCCTCTACATCCTGCATCCTCATCATTCCTCTGTCTTCTACTCCCTGCATCCTCATCATTCCTCTGTCCTCTACTCCCTGCATCCTCATCATTCCTCTATCCTCTACTCCCTGCATCCTCATCATTCCTCTGTCCTCTACTCCCTGCATCCTCATCATTCCTCTGTCCTCTACATCCTGCATCCTCATCATTTCTCTGTCCTCTACTCCCTGCATCCTCATCATTCCTCTGTCCTCTACTCCCTGTATCCTCATCATTCCTCTGTCCTCCCTCACATTCACACACATATATTCTGTCTTAGTCCTACGGACCTTCATTCCTCTCCTCTCAAGACAATATCTCCACCTCTACACGGTCTTCTCAGCCTGCTCCCCACTCTCACTGCAGATCACAATATCATCTGCAATCATTGCAGATCACAATATCATCCACAAACATCATAGTCCACAGGGACTCCTGTGTCATCTCATCTGTCAACCTGTTCATTGTCACTGCAAATAATAAAAGGCTCAGAGCTGATATTTGATGTAATCCCACCTTCACCTTAAATGCATCCATCACTCCAACCGCAGACCTCACCACTGTCACACTGCCCTCATACAAATCCTGTACCACGCTTACATACTTCTCTGCCACTCTTGACTTCCAAATACAATATCACAACTCCTCTTTTATCTTCTTAGCAAAAAGCAGCGCAATCTGACCTGGGATCATAGGCTTTAGGTACCACTGGATTTCCTTTACACATGAACATTTAACAAGGATCTGTGCTAGACATAAGAGGACACCCACCCCCCACACCAGTGCATCAGCCACTTAGCAGCTTTTCCTTGTGACATAGCAGGGGGTTCAGAATCATACAGCATGTACTGTGATGACATCATGGATAAAGCCCATGCTGTACCTGGAGCCTGTGTTGTGCATATGTACATGCCTGTGGTCCCACACAGTGGTGCAGTGTGTTCCCCATACAAATCTGCATTCCAACTCCTCTGTTTACTGTGTACTCCTCCCCAGTCAACTGTGGATCTAAGCTAGGTCACTGCTTGTCTACCATCCTTTTCCATGCATCTTCCAATTTTGTGTTGCCAACCAACATTATCACCCCACTAAATCCTTGCTATATGGAGTTCTACAGGTGGGATAAGGTTGTCCAAGACCTAAGCCCTGTGTGTTTTCATTCTCCCTTTGAATAGCTTGAATAGCTATCACACTTCCTGTGTCTGCAAACCACTTGTATACACTCACGGGGAGGGGTAGAAACAGTTACACTTGAATTGGGCTAGGGAGGAGATCTGCTTCACATGGTGGGGGAGCCAGTTCCAGAGAAGTGTTAGTGTCTTAAATACATACCTGTCTCTACAGCATGACCTATTTATCTCACAGGCAATGTTTAAGTCTTTACAATAGGTAATACTGGTTGTGTTTGCTTTGTGGATATTCAAGAGGCACATCAGAGCGAGGTCTGACAATGTCTTATATGCTAGGCATAGATATCCCCTCAAGAGCCTGTATGAGACAGACTAGAGAGATAGGGCCTTGAGGCGGTCTGCATAGGACATGTTATTTACGCCCTATATTCTTTTAGTGAGAAACCTCTGTGGTTGTTCCAGTTGTTGGCACTGCCTGGCTAAGTACATACCAAAGTGGTCATTGTACTCTGATACATCTGATGAATGCCAAATACAGTGGAACAATGACTTCCTTGGACCTAGATGTCATGCCTTTGTTTATAAGTTGCACAACATAGAATGACTTCCTCACTACTGTAAACATGTGATGGTCAAAGACTATGTTATTCTCTATGTATGATCTCAAGTCCCCAAGTACTGAGTCAACCCTTAGGGGAGTTTGTCAATTTGATAGTTATTAGGAGTGAATGACTTCCCAAGGGATACTATTATCCATTTATTGGCATTTAGTTTTAGTCCATGGCTCTGGCTCCTGTTGTATGTCTGTGTCAGCCCTTCCTGGAGAACATTTGTGGCAGTGGGTGATTCAGTGATAGCTCCTAATTTACAATCATCTGCAAATTTAGTCAGCCAGAGGCCATAGACTTTGGCCATGACTTCAAAGAAATCAGTGCTCAAAAGGCATGGTCTCAGGACTGATCCCTGAAGGACTTCACTTGTGACTGACCTCTTTGTAGAGGTGGACCCCCCCCCCCTTTTCTAATTCCTGGGTCCTGTGAGCCAGCTGGCTATCCATAGGGTAACATAAGGGTTTGCACCTAACTTCTTAAGTTTGTTAATAATGCCCGAGTAGGGGATTGTGTTAAATGCCTTGACCAGGTCAAGGTAGGTAGTGTGAACCATTTTGCCTTCATCCATTGCTTTAGTGACCTTCTCAAAAAAGTCCACCAGGTTGAGTAGGCATGACCTGCTCTTGATAAAACCAGACTGGGCTGGGTCCAGTGTCTGAACACTTCCTATGTCATTATACCGATCATTTCTATAATTATTTCCAAGGCTTTGCATATAAGACTAGTGAGACTTATGAGTTTGTAGTTCCCAGGATGTGTAGATGGCCCACCTTTGTGCAGAGGGATGACTGCTGCTGTTTTCCAGAAGGGAGGGTGCTTTTCCATTGTTGGGTCCTTGTCTTTGTTTTCTTGGACAGCAACATTTTGCATTTATTGTAGAGTTTGTTGATGCTGGAAGTCCACCATGGCAGCTTGATTTTACTTGGGGCTCTGGCTTTGATTCTATCTGGCACAGCAGAGTTTATACACTTATGCGAATGATTGTTCATAGGTTGGTACTAGGCTATTGGCCCTAGGGCCTATACAAGTCTAGCCATAACAATTCCCCAGGGCTTTAGTGTAAGCTTCAGCATAGTTACCACTTTTAGCATGGGGTGGGGCTTGGAATGCATTTATACATCCACCTAGGAGGGTAAAGTTTGCCCTGGTGAAGTTTTTTAGTGTGATTTCACTGTTTGTAAGTTCTGTTGTTGGTATCAGTTCAAAGTTGACTGATTTGTGATCAGTTTTAACTAATGTGAAGCCAGCATTTGGAGCAGTTTATAAGTTGCATAACATAGAATGACTTCCTCACTACTATAAACATGTGATGGTCAAATACTAGATTACTCTCTATGTATGTTGTCAAGTCCCCGAGTACTGGGTCAATCCTTAGGAGTGTATTGTCAATTTGATAGTTATTAGGAGTGAATGACTTCTCCAGGGATACTATTATCCATTTCTTCACATTTACGTTTAGTCCATGGCTGTTGTTGGGATATGGACAATTTGCTCAAGGGCATTTGAATTCACAAAGTCAAGGAACTTTTGGGTTACTGAGCTTAGGCTAATGTAGATTTTTCAGTTGATAGTGGGATAATTGAAATCCCCCATAACCAGTGTGCTTGGTAAAAATTTGGATTGTCATCAGTTTGGTTAAATAAGCTTTGTGGGTGTCATGATCCATGGATGGTGGGTCTGTAACTGGTTAGGACTTGAATGGGGGTCTTGTCCATTGTAAACTGGACCTGGAGTAACTCCATGGAGATGTCCAGTCTAACTAAACGTGAGATGAATTTATCTCTAATTTAGATTGAAACACTGCCTCCTTTGGTTTTCACACATTCCTCTTGTGGTCTAAAGGTGTGGAAGTTATTGTAGCCTTGGAGGGCCAGGATACTGTCTGAGGCTTTAAACCAGAGGTTTCTGTGACTGCACAGACATCTACAGCTTCTAGTGTTAGAAGTGCTTCCATGGAGTGCAGTTTTTGGTTTGAGCTCCTAGCATTTGGCAGCATGAGCCTTACTTTGTTCTGATTGGTTAAATTCACATTGGTATGGTTGTTTTTGAGACCTTCGCTATAAAAGGTGCTATGAGGGAGACAAGAGCCTTTGCCAGCTGAAAGCCTAGGCATGTCAGGTGCAAACCGTCTCAGGCAAAGCAGCAGGGTTTGTTGACCTTGGTTTCCCAGGCAGATGGGAACTGGATCCCCTTGGAATGACACCAAAAACTAAGCCAATCATTAAAATCAATTGTTTGTTTGTTTATACTGTGATATCATTACAGGTGAGGGTAGTATGCTGCTCAAGGCTAGGGACATAACTGCCTGGGACACATACTCAGAGAGCTCGACCATGTCACTTTTCACATAGTCCAGTGAGGTACATCTGAGGTCATTCACACCAACATGAACTATGACACAGTCATAACAGAACTTGTTGCTGAGAGACCTGAGTGCATGCTTGATTTGGTGAATCCTGGCACATGACAGGCAGCTGACCGTGACTTTCTTCTTGTCTAGCCTGGTGAAAGGGACATCCATGTGTCTCACTATTGAGTCTCCAATGACAAGAAAACTTGTTTTTTGAGTGTTAAGCCTTACAAGCATTGATGGGTGAGACACTGGTGTTACTATGTGTCATTGGTGTTGTGGAGACTGTGTTAGCTGTAGCAGACTTGTGTTTTGGAGGTCTCTGGTGTTTTTTGAGAGAACCTCTGAGTATGTGGATTTATGTACTATGTGAATATGTTGTGGTGGGTGAGTTGACAACCTTCTCTGTGTTACTGTTTGGAGTGAGAGAGAAATAGAAGTTATGTTCTTATCATAACGTTCCATGTTAGTTGTCTTCTTCTCGCCTTCTTCTTGCTGGATGGGTTTGGAGCCGACCTCGGCTCCGACTCGGCCACTCTAAAAGCTCGAGAGTTGGTTCCACCGGCTCGAGGCTCCCCTTATATCCCACAATGCTAGGCGAGAGTTACCTCAGATCTCGTTTGTAAGCTAACCCCAGCTTATAATAGTAACATAATAACTGTAAAAAGGAATTCACCTCTAACAACAGGAAGAAAGAAGGGTGACCTACATCCTGAACCAGGAAATATGCATAATAGCATATGTCTAAGAAAGAGGTGGTAGAAAGAGAGGTCACAATCACAACTCCTCTAGGTCTGTCCAGGCCAGGGGGAAGGAGGGTGGGACGCAAGAAGAAGGCGAGAAGAAGACAACTAACATGGAACGTTATGGTAAGAACATAACTTCTATATGTTAAGTTGTCTATCTCGCCTTCATTCTTGCTGGATGGGACCGCGTCCCTAGCACCTTGTCCCGGTGGCCTAACAGAACAGACTCCTGAGAACAGTGGAACCAAAGCTAGCTCTATGCCTAGAAGCTAAATCCAACTTATAATGAGAAATGAAAGTGTGAGGAGTAGCCCAAGTAGCCGCTGCACAAATGGTGTCAATAGGCAGTCTGTCTTGGAAGGCTAAAGAAGTAGCCAAAGCTCTGGTGGAATGAGCCTTAGGTTTATCAGGTAGCTTTTGATGTCTAATCTCATATACAAGGGAAATCAATGATGTTAGCCATCTGGATAATGATACCTTTGAAACTGAAAGTCCCTTTCTGCTCTCCGCATAGGAGACAAACAGCTGATCAGATTTTCTGAACTGTTTAGTTCTATCCAAGTAGTACCTCAATTGACGGTGAACATCCAGGCAGTGTAATTTTGTTCAGACCTATTGGAGTATTCTGGAAAAAGACTGGTAAATCAATGCTTTGATTCAGATTTGATGTCGAGACCACTTTAGGTAAAAAGGACGGGTTAGTTCGTAGGATACTCTGTCCTTATGAAACAAAAGATAAGGAGGACGACAGCTGAGTGCTTGAAGCTCTGAAACTCTTCTAGCTGATGTAATAGCTACCAGAAAAAGAGTTTTCCATGATAATAATTTTAAGGAACAGGAGACTGCAGGTTCGAAGGGGAAGAATCAAAGAAGCAAGAACTAAATTTAGGTCCCAAGGAGAAGGAGGATTTCTTATAGGAGGTCTGAGAAGAAAAACTCCTTTCAAAAAGGCTTTGCAGAGTTTGTGGGACATTAGGGCAGATTCAGAAATACCCACATGAAAGTTAGAAATAGCTGCCAATTGAACTTTAAGTGTAGATGGAGATGAACCTGCATGGAAGAGTTCAGCTAGAAAATCAAGAACTAGTTGGATGGAAGCAGTGAAAGGATCTATGTCCTTTCCTTGAGCCCAATATGTGAAGCGTTTCCACTTACTCAAATAAATCTTTCGAGTGGAAGATTTATGGGAAGCTATCAATATATCTCTAACAGAGTGAGATAATTGAGGAAGCCTGGCTAAGGTTGGAACTGGAGGAACCAAGCAGTGAGGTTCAGAGAGGAGAGGAGCGATGAAACTGACCCGACTGATGGATCAAAAGATCTGGAACTAGGTCCAGATTCCACGGTCGCTCAAGAGAAACGATGTAGAAAGGGGAACCACACTTGTCGAGGCCAGTAAGGAGCAATGAGGATCAATGAGGCCTTCTGAGCGATAGCTTTCTGTATTACTTGAGAGATCAGTGGGAAAGGAGGAAATGCATACAGAAGTCCCCGGGGCCAAACTTGGACTAGAGCGCCTCTGCTGGGTTGGCCTGGTAAAGGGAATAGAGTGAAGAATTCTCTGCACTTGCTGTTTTGGGGAGTAGCAAAAAGATCGCAGCAAGGCTGACCCCACTTGAGAAAAATTTCTCTCACTACAGAGTCTTTCAGAGACCACTCGTGAGGCATGAGTATAGCTCTGCTCAACTTGTCCGCAATATGATTGGACTTCCGGGATGTGCGTTGCTATCAGAAACCGCTGAGAAGAAATCGCCCATTGCCACAGTCTGAGTGCTTCTCGACACAGGGGTATGATCTGGTTCCGCCTTGTTTGTTGATGTACCACACTACAGACATATTGTCTGTCTGGATTGCAATTGTTCCCAAGGGAAGAGAGTCTTGAAGGGCTTGCAACGCTAAAAGCACTGCTCTCATCTCCAGAACATTTATGTGCAAGTGGCATTCGTTTGGTTGCCATGTGCCCTGGACTGTCCTGCCCTGATAATGCCCCCCCCACCCGATCAGGGAGGCATCCGTTGTCAGAGTAGCAACCGGAGGAGGTGGAACAAAGGGTCTTCCCGACAGGAGCTGGGGGGAAGACATCCACCACATGAGATGCTTTTTGCACGCTTGCGTGATCATAATGGTGTGAGACATTGGAAGTTCCTGGTATGACCATTGAGTAAAAAGCATCCACTGAAGGATCTGCATGTGGTATCTGGCTAATGGAAGCAGGGGTATGGCCGCTGCCATAATTCCCAACACCTTTAGAACTAACCTGGCTTTGATTCTGTTGTTGTTGAGAAGGAGTGATACCAATTTGTGAATGTCTGATATTCTCTGATGTGTTAGCCTTGCAGACATGTTTATTGTATCTAGATTTGCGCCTATGTAGGTAATAGTACGACAAGGCGACAAAACAGACTTTTCGCAATTTATTGAAATACCCAGTTTTTGACAAACGCGAAAAGTGTAATCTCTGGCCATCAGAAGGAGATGCTTGGTGGGAGCTGAGAGGAGCCAGTCATCCAAATATGGAAACACCTGGAATCCTTGTCGTCTCAGGTGAGAAGCTACCACTGCCATGCATTTGGTAAACACCCGGGGGGCAGTGGTGAGACCAAAGGGCAGGGCCCTGAACTGAAAATGACTGGTTCCCAGCCTGAAGCGGAGGAATCTTCTGGAGTGTCTGTTCATCTTTATGTGATAGTACGCATCCCGAAGGTCTATAGAGCACATCCAGTTTCCTTTGCCCAAAAGGGGAAGGATGGATTGCAGCGTGACCATCCGAAATCTTGTTTTCTTGACTGATTTGTTCAAGACACTGAGATCCAAAATTGGTCTCCAGTTTTCTTTGGAACTAAAAAGAACCTTGAGTAGATTCCGGATCCTTGTTGGTCTGCTGGAACTGGCTGAATTGCTCTTTTGCAAGCAGTTTTGAAATTTCCAAAACTGCTAGATCCCTTTGAGCGGTGGAACATCTGGAAGGGATTTTTTGCCTGATTTGGAAAGCGAAGAAAGGGGATAGAATAGCCTTCGGAAATAATGGACTGTACCCATTTGTCTTGAGTCAGGGATAGCCAGGCTTCTGGGTACAGTGACAATCTTCCCCGACTGCCTCCGAAGATGGGCAGTCGGGCAACACCTCAGGGATGCTGAAAGGGCTTGTCAGGAAAGGCTTCCCGATTGCCCTGGTTCTGCGGACCCCCTGCCCCTAGGGCGACGTCTACCATTGTTATTCCCACCTCTGCCTCTGGTGGGAAACGACTCTGTCGCCAGGCGAAGTCCCTTGAGATTGTTTACGAACCACATCTTTCCACCTTTCTGGCCTTTGGGGTAAGGCCTGGAAGGAGTAGAAAAACGGACTCCGACGGCAGAAAGGGTCTTGCCATCAGTCTCGCACCTAGTCAAGGTTTCTTTCACTTGAGGACCAAAGAGAGATGATCCATCAAACGGGAGTTCGTGAAAGACGCCTTGAAGGGGTCCAAAATTGCATAGCCGCATCCAGGCATGCCTACGTAAGGCTACACCTGTCCCTGCGGCTCTGCTCGCTCCATCAGCCACGTAAGAAAGTAGGCGCATGGAGGAGTTGGTTATGGAATTAAGGGTAGCCAGCTGCGTGTTCATCTTATCTTGGAAACCCGCAGCTGTAGGGTCCTTTAACATTTCACTCGCTTCCTTGATCAAGTCCCTTTGAAGACGAGTAAAATGGCACAGGTAGTTCAGCGAACGCATGGTAAATGTCGCTGACGAGAACATCCGCTTCCCGTACCTATCCATGGACCTAGATTCCTTGTTAGGTGGATGGACAGGTACTGAAGGATCAGCTAGCTCCTTCTTAGTGGCAGCAGCTACCACCATAGCATCCACAGAAACTCCTTTTGTTAAAAATTGTTTGTCTGCTGGAGCTGTTATGAACTTGGAGGGTCTCCTGGGAGTGGGGTCCACTGAATCAGGAGCCGTCCATGCCTTCTTAGCAACCACCTGCATGAGGGGGTCGAAGGGGGACACCCAGGAGGTGGAAGGACGAGAGCCAAACGCCTCAAGATACACAGATTCGCCTCCGACGGGTTGAGGGCTGGCCAATTTCCCCTCTGTTTCAGGATCTCCAGAATGTCTGCAAATGAGACATCTTCAGAAGGGGAACGGGGGCAACCCTCAGAATCATCCAAATCTGTGTCTGACGTGATGTACTCAGGTGAGTCAATGTGTTTCCTCTTACACTTCCTCTTCCGACGGGGCTCTTCTGCCAAATCAGGAGAGGCCTCGGAAGAGGATGAAATCCCCACAGGCGGCTCCTGAGGAGCTGGCTCTCTGCGGTCCGGGATGAGGGAGTGAGTCGACTTAGCCTGAGGCACCATAGAGGGAGGGGCGGACGGAGCCGACTGTGGAGTAGAGCCAGGCTCTAACACACTCCGCATGACCTCGAATGCACCCCTGTCAGGCAGAGCCAGAGGTCCCCGCTCCGAGAAGCTAAGAACCTCCCTCGGCACCGACAGTGATGGCTCCGAGGCCGATGTCAGAGCCGAACTCACCAGCGCCGAAGCACCGAGAGGGAGAGGGGGGTCGGACAAGGGTCCGATGCCACTCACCCCCTCGGAGCCGACGAGGGAAGTCCGGCACCGAGATTCTTCCAAGGAAGAAAACGGAGCCGACGACGGAGCCGAAGACAATTGTATCGGCTCCGACGCAATCACAGTCTCGGTTCCGACACGACCCGGCTCCGAGCTCAAAAGAGTCGAAGGAGGAATATGTTGATGGACCGGGGCAAGCATCGACTGATGAGTCGGGCTGTGAAGCATCTGGGCCAGTGCCTCGGACTTAAGTAGTCGACTCACTACCCTCTGAAGGTCATGATCCGACAGCTTCGATGACCTAAAGGAGTGAGATCTTTGGCTCCGTTCAGACAGCAGGGGAGATCCTGGAGCCGAATGAACGGAGCCAAGAGATGGTGACCTGGACCTCTTCCTAGTTGTCGGCTCCGAAGGTCTGGTCGGAGCCAACACGGGAACTTCTACTACCTCGGCTCCGGCCGGAGCCGAGGGGGCCACAGAAACTGTGGACTGAGACTTATCGGCTCCAGCCGGAGCCGATGAAGGCAGAGGTTGAGAAACCTTAGGTCTCGGCTCAGTAGCTGGAGCCGAAGACCTAGATGCCTTAGAGGGCTTCCCTGTTGAAACAGACAGGGAATCCTCTGGCTTGAGTAAGCCTCTAAGAATCAATTTATTCTTTCTTTCCTGCAGGACCCTGGGGCTGAAGCCATGGCACACAGCACAGGAGTCCTGCAGGTGCAAAGGCCCCAGACAATAGACACAAGAAGTGTGAGCGTCTGTCAGAGACATTTTCTGACAGCACGCATCACACTTCTTGAATCCGGAGACCTTTGCTTCTTTGGACATTTTTATTTAAACAGGTGTACACAAACACGCACACAAACACACTAGTTACACCCTGTTAAATTAAATTATAATAAAAGCAGTACTAGGATTTTAAAAATAATGCACACACACTCCACTAGGGAAGGAAAGGCCTATAGGCTCAAGGGAAGAACCTAAGGTTCTTGAGGGAAAAAAACGGAAATTTTTTGGAAGGGAATAAAAAGTTTCCTAAACTACACTAAACTAAGTAAATATATTAAACTAAAAGGGGATTTTAAAGACTAATTTCAACAAGAAATAGTACTCACCAGGAACCGGTAGAAAAACCAACCTCGAAGCTGTAGCGGCAAACGAGATCTGAGGTAACTCTCGCCTAGCATTGTGGGATATAAGGGGAGCCTCGAGCCGGTGGAACCAACTCTCGAGCTTTTAGAGTGGCCGAGTCGGAGCCGAGGTCGGCTCCGAACCCATCCAGCAAGAATGAAGGCGAGATAGACAACTTAACATCATGGATTCCAGATTCTTGGTGTAAATATCTCTCTTGCACACTGTACTAGATTGTGTTATTAGTAAAGCATTGTCTGTAGACCTGAGGCAATTGCTACACTGCATCAAGAGACCTAAATCAGCAAGGTTGGCAGGAGAAATGAGTAGTCCAACTGTTCGTAATGCTAGGTTGAAGATTGTCGTCACTAGGGGTGGCTTTTCAGAAAAAATCAAGGAGGAACCTGGCAAATGGATTCTCTCTTATCTGTGTGAGTTGCTCAATGCTGGTTTGGCTCATTCTTCTTCTAAGGCCCACCGATCAGCTATATCTGCTTGTCTGCCTTTATCTCCTCATTTAACTGCTAGATTTGAGGAGAAACAATTACTGAAATGTGTCCTTAATATTAGGCCTCCCAGAAAGCCTGTTTCTCCTCCCTGGGATCTTAACTTTGTTTAGGAGAAGTTGACTCAAGTTCCTTTTGAGTAAGCTACTTCAGCTTCCTTGCAACATTGCTCCTGGAAGACTGTTCTTTTGTCAGCACTTACTTCTGCCAGACAGGTGTCTGAGTTGCAGGCCCTTATGGCTTGTCCTCCTTTTTTGATTTTTCATAAGGATAAAATGTCCTTGTGCACTAACCCTTCTTTTATGCCAAAGATGGTTAATGAGGTGTCACTTAATTAGTCTATTAATCTGCCTACCTTTATCCCCTCTCTGTAAACTGACAGTGAGAGGGTGCTGTATATAGGTTCATAGTTTCATCGGTGTTTACTAGGCTAACGACCACACGGGCCTTTTTAAGCCTAGCCATGCATCCCAAATCTCTGACAAGTTCTGATACTCTTTATAAGTGTAAGCATTGGCCTGGGAGATGAACCATTTACAGGTTGCTTGTGTCCATTAGAGACACAGGAGCCAAACCAGGGATGCAGCAGGGATGCATTTCTAGTTTCCCATCCAATTGTCCAAGTTGCACTTGAATTGAGTTAGGGTGGAACTCTGCTTCACATGGATGGGGAGCCTGTTCCATGGATGAGGTAGTCTCTGGGATACATATGTATCTCTCCAGCAGGTCCTATTTATATCACAGGTGAGTTTTAAGTCTTTAGTACAGATAATTCTGGTGCTGTTTATTTTGTGGACATGCAGGAGATCCATCAGAGTGGGGTCTGACAATGCCCTGTATGCCGGGCATAGATCTCCCCTCAAAAGACTGTAGATATGCAGGAGGTCCATCAGAATGGGGTCTGAAAATGCCCTGTATGCCAGGCATAAATCTCCCCTCAAAAGACTGTAGGAGACAGAATACAGGGATAAGTCCTTGAGGAGGTGCATAGAACATATTACTTATTTTTCGTATTCTTTTAGTGAGGAACCTCTGTGAACATTCCAATTGTTGGATATGCCTGGTTAGGTACATACCAAAGGGGGCATTGTACTCAGTGATAGGTCTGATGAATGCGAAATACAGTGGAACAATGTCTTTCCTGGACTTAGATGCCATACCTTTGTTTATAAGTTGCGCAACATAGAATTATTTCTTCACCGCTGTAGACAAGTGATGATCAAAGGCTAGATTACTATCTAACATAAATTGGCTAGATCACTTGACTACCTCTCCTAATGCATCCATCAGTCTCTATAACTACACTCAGCTCATCACTAGCATAATCCGACCAGGTAATAACAATAACAATGGCTCCATCCTTGACTGGAGTTTAGTTTCTGACCCTAACAAAGCTTCTTCAGCAGGAGCTCTCCCTTGTAGTATTAGTGACCATCAGCCTGCTTACATAACACACAACACCACAGCCTTAAGCCACCACCAATATAAACCTACCAGAAAGTTAACTAACTTCAACCTAACAGACCTCAGTGAAACACTAAGTAAAATTAACTGGAGTACACTGAAATCCCTACCCTTGGACAAAGCTGTTGAATTATTCATTTCAACATTCCTAAGCATCCTTAACAGAATGGCTCCCCCTTGAAATAAGAGAATAAAAACAAATCATACAATCTAGCTTTCTAGAGAAACCAAACAAGTCATGCCCACAAGAGATAGAAATGGAAAAAATGACAGAAAAGTAAAACCCCAGGGAACTCCGGCTCTTTAAACAGCTCCGCAACCAAGTAAAACGTCTAGTCATTAAAGATAAAAGACAATACTACCTTCATCTCCAAAAACACTGTAACCATAACCCAAAAAGATTCTGGAACTCAGTTTCTACTCTAAACCCTGGCACCAAAAGCAACCCCTGCCCCAATCCTGACAAAACTCCAGCTGAACTCGCTTCACTTTTCAATTCCTACTTCATAGAGACTATATCCAAACTTTATACCTCCTTTTCTCAAACTACTCATAACAACAACCCAGTAACTCATCTCTCATCAACAAACACTTCTCCTCAGCCATTTACTCTCTCTCCTATTCCTACGTTCACTATAACTAAGCTCTTACTAAAACTCAAACCCGGGAGTACTGCCCCAGATAACTTACCCCCTGAGTACCTACAATTGTCAGCCAGATCTATCAGCTACCGCATCAGTATTCTCATAAACAGATCTATTCAAGAATCCTATGTACCCTCCTTCTGGAAAAAAGCCTACATCTTACACTTACATAAAGGTGGCAACCACACAGAAATCTCAATTTTTTTCCCTATTGCCATACCATCCCCCTTCTCTAAAATAATGAAAAAATGCATTCAAACTCAACTTATGAACTTTCTACTCCAAAACCAACTTCTAGCCACCACTCAGCATGGATTTTGACGTGATCATAGTACTATAACTGCTCTCCTATCCTTTTTGAATACTGTCAACCTCAATCGTAATGATGGCAAACTCATCTCTGCACTATTCCTCGATCTCTCAAAGGCCTTTGACACTATCTCCCATTCTCTCCTCCTTTCTAAGCTTTCACACCTACGCATGTCCATTTCCACTCTTGAGTGGTTTACAAACTATCTCACAAACAGACAACAATTTACAAAATGAGTAAACTCCCTCTCACCTTTTCTCACTACTGCCACTGGAGTTCCCCAAGGATCTATCCTGGGACCCCTTTTTTTCAGTCTTTTCATTAATAACTTTCATTCTGTTATCACTCATGGATCTGTAGTACAGTCCGCAGATGATTCCACTATTATCTGCTCTGGAACCTCAGAAACTAAACTTCTGACCTTGACCCAAAACGCTTTCTCCATTACGGAAAATTGGATGACCAATAACCACCTTGCCCTTAACCACAACAAAACCAAACTCCTGATCTTTACACCCAAAAAAAACCCCTCCTAACAACTCAAAGTTTCTCATCTACTATTCTAACAAAACCCCCATAGAGGTAGTACCCCATACCAAGTTACTTGGTGTTACTATGGATGATAACCTAGCTTTCAACCAACACATCCACAATAATATGAAAAAAAAAAAACACCAAAAACTTGGTACCCTTTACAGATTTAAACACTTTTTAAACTACTCAACTAGAAAAACACTTGCCAGTACCTTTCTCCTGCCCTCTCTCCTCTATGGTGCCCCCATTCTCACAAGCATCCAGTCCTGCTTAAAAAATAAGATGGACGCCTGTTAAAACAATATTGCTAAGTTTTTTAACTGTGCAAAATATTCTTCCCATCACTGCCACCATTTACAGTCTTTGAACTGGCTTGAACTACCACAACACCTCACATATATACAACTGTCTATAACACACAAACGTATATACAAACCTCTGCAATGCCCAGCCCTCACCCTCCTTCAAACTCTCTATCAACCAAACCAGCATCTCAGATCTGAAAATCAATCTCTAATCCAAGTAAACAAACCAAAACTCCCTGCAGGTCAGTATCTCTACCCTTTCACTGTTGCCAAACTGTGAAATGATCTTCCATCTCATCTCCGTACCATAAATAGTGCCCCTTTGTTCAAAAAGTCTTTACATCAATCTCTCTCTTCTCAATGGCTCTGCCCATGTACCATCTCCAACTCCTCAATAACCTGATTTCCTGATTGACCCCCTCAAACCCATCACTCATCTCCTTCTCCTGTCTTAATATGTCACCTTTGGAAATCTATCTATACCAAATTTTGCCTCATTTGGCATACAAAAATTACTGTAGTCACCTACTCTTGTTTATGCATTCTATATAAGGTACTCTGAATAGTCCATCTGTTTAAAATGCATTACATTACTGTATAAATGTTTGGCTATCTGTATTATTTGTAAACTCTTTATACCCTGCCATGAATCAAAGTTTACACTTTAACTAATAGCCATTGAGTTGTACAATGTTCCAAGTTATTCTCCTGTTTATACACTTTTGTTGTAACTTAGCTATATTTTAGATACTCTTGTATAATATATTTCTATTACCTTGTATTCTGCTATGGAGCTTTTCTCCCCTGGCCTCCACTGAAAATGGGCTCATTTCAGCCCAGTGGGCTTTCCCAGTCAACAAAAGTAAATAAGCAAATAAATAAATATGTGTTTATCTAAGTCCCTGACTACAGGATCAACTTTAAGGGGTGTGTTGTCAATATGAGAGTTACCAGGGGTGGATGACTTCCTAAAGGATACAATTATGCATTTCTTGGCATTTAGTTTTAGTGCATGGCTCTGACGCCAGTTGTTTGTCTGTGTCAGCCCCTCCTGAGGAATCATTTGTGTCAGTGTGGGATTCAATGACAGATCCTAATTTGCAATCATCTGCAAATGTAGTCAGCCAGACCACCAACATTGGTCTTGACTTCTGAGAAGTAAATGCCAAAAAGGAGCAGTCCAAGGACTGATCCCTGATGGACTCCACTTGTGACTGACCTCTTTGTAGAGGTAGACTCTCCAATTATAACTTCCTGTGTCCTGTCTGTGAGCCAGTTGGCTATCCACTGGGTGACATATGGGTTAGTATCTAACCTCCTGAGTTTGTCTACAATGCCCAAGGGGGGTATTATGCCAAATGCCTTGGCCAGGCCACGGTAGGCAGTGTGAATGATTTTGCCCTCATCCATTGCTTTGGTGACCTTTTTAAAGAACTCCACCAGGTTATGTAGGCAAGTCTGCCCTTGATGACCAAAACCAAACTGGGTTGGGTCCACTATCTGAAGGTTTACTATATCTCTGTTGATCATCTTCATGATAATTATTTCCATGGCTTTACATACAAGATTAGTGAGACTTATGGGTCTGTAGTTTCCAGTGTCTGTAGATGGCCCACCTTTGTGCAGAAGGACTGTTGCTTTTCTCCATTCATGAAGCATGAAACCTGTTTGGAGGCTATAGTTAAATAGTAATTACAGAGGCCCTGATATTTCATGTTTCATGCTATTTAGAAGACATCCTGGGATAGTGTCAGGGCCCATTGATGTAGTGTTCTTAGTCTTAGAGACAGCATTAAGGGCCTGTTCTCTAGTGATAGTAAGGGGAGTTATATTTGATGATATTTCGTAGGTGAAGGTTGAGGAGGAGAGAGGAGTAAGGTTGGAGCTGAATTCATCAACTAGGAGGTTTGCTATATCTTCTGGCTCGGTATAGGTGGCTTCATTTAAATGAGCTCTGCACACAATTGTGTATTGCCTTTGAGGTTGTGGACAAATCTAAAGAATGCTTTGTGGTTGTCCTTGGCCTTGGAGGCCAAACTTACTTGAAAATTGGCTTTGATATACTTTATTTGTCCTCTGGGTTGCTTGTTTAGTTTGATGAGAGTGCTTTTGTCCTGCTGGGTGCTGCACTTCCTAATTTTTACTATGATTTTCTTCCTCCTGTTATACAGCCAATTGATTTTGTGACTCCAACAGGGTGGTTTGTTTTTTGAGTTAGTTCTGTACTTCTTCCCGGTGGGTACAGCTGCCACTATGCAGGTATTAACATGCTTGAACAGGGTTTCTGAGAACAGATCTGTATAGGTAGAAGTGTTCTCAGGTTTATGGGGACTTGAAATTTTGCCAGATTCTTACTTAATAGCTGGAGGTCAGCCTTAGAATAGTTCCTGAATATTCTAGGTTTAGCTGTGGGTCCATGTTTTTATTTTTACTTCAAAGGAGACCATTTTGTGGTCTGACCTTACCAGGGAAAGTATTACAGTAGGGGGGTGTGCAGCAGTCTCCCATATTAGTGAGGACCAGATCCAGTATGGTCACACCTCTGGATGGTGTACTGACTATCTGTTCCAGGAAGTTTGTGTTTGCAAAATCCAGGAATTTCTGTGCCTGTACATTTAGTGTCGAATAGGATTCCCAGTCAATAGTGTGGTAATTAAAGTCACCCATTAATACGGTATTGGTTTGAATGGTTAGTGTTTCTAATAAGTTTAAGTACATGGTATGGGTTTCCTGGGTTATAGAGGGGGACCTATAGCTTACAAGGAAGTGGTATTGGATTTTACCTATGGTGATTTGAACATGGAGCAGCTCAAGTGCATTGTCCTGTTGGACCAGCCTAGAAGTGTATTTATTTTTAATGTAAACAGAGACACCTCCACCTTTAGTCCCTGCCTGTGAAGTAGCTGGCCTAAATGTATGGAAGGTATTTTGTGCTCTCCGTGGATTTAAACCATGTCTCAGTGACCACACAGACATCAGCATTCTGTAGGGTAAACAGTGCTTCTAGGAAGTAGAGTTTTTGTTTAGCCTCCTAGCATAGAACAGTAATACCTTAAGATTTTCTTGGTTTTGATTTGCTATGTCGGAAGTACTTTCAGTTTGGCATTGCCTAAAAAAGGCACTATGGGGGAAGAGAATGTTTTAGCTAATATTCAAAAGCCTAGAGGGGAGAGGTGCAGACCATCCCTGACAAAGCAGCGTGGTCTGTTGACCATTTCCTTTCATGCTGACAAATATTGCACCCCCTTAGAATGACACCAGAAACTAATCCAATTATTAAAGTCAATCATCTTTTGTTCGTATTGTGGCATCACCCTTGGAGAAGGTAAATGCTACTCAATGCTAGGCTCATACCAGCCTGAGACACATATTCCAAGAACTCCATGATGTCTCTCTTCATATAGTCTAGGCAGGTACATCTCAGGTCATTTACTCCCACATGGACTAAGACTAAGTCATATTGGTAATTTTGGTCCAATGACCTGAGTGCATGTGTAATGTGGTGGATCCTAGCCCCTGATAAGCAACGGACTGTAACTTTTTCCTTACTCAGCCTGTTGAGAGGGACATCAGTGTGTCTCACAATTCAGTCTTCAATGACTACAATGTTGGATAGTGTGGTGACTTGCCTTATGGGCTTTGGACACACATAGGTGACTTAGAGTTTATTTGGGTATGACCAAGGCTATTAGAAAATCCAATCAGTTATTTGTTTCTTTTCATCCTAGATCATTGAGACTTGCTGTACCCAAGCAAACTATTTCTTCTTGGATTTCTAAGGCTATTTCCTTTTGTCACACATTTCATGGAAAGAGGCTTCCTTTTCCAATTAAGGATAATTCTGCAAGAGTTGTGGCTTCTTCTGGTGCTTTTTTCAAAGATTTGGATACTAATTCTATTCCTGAAGCAGCTACTCCCACTTTTCTGCATACCAAGCACTATACGTTGGATGTCATCTCTAGAGCTAGGGCTGATTTTGCTAGTTCAGTTCTTCATGTTTTTTAGGAGACTCTGCCCCTTCCTCTTCCCAAGTTTCCCCTTGAGCTTTGGCACTCTCCTAGATGGTTAAGAATATTGCAGCAGTGAATGTAAGGACATAGTACAGCTGTGCCTCCACTGCTGCAATATTCACTTCCTCCCCACATCCCCCTACTTCTTTACCTTTACCTTTACCTTTATCTTTACCTTCCTGGATGTAGACGTCACCTCTTGGGTTCCTTGGATTGCTGTTCCTCCTGGGGAAATCAGTTTTATTTTTGGTAGGCCTGAACATCATCTTTATGCCCTACATTAAGTAAGGAGCGTATGGTGACATTCAGCATACCTTTTAAATTCAGGAGTCTTTGGAAAACTTGGAGGATATAGTACTTCCATAGTAGGGAATCCTCATACGGTTAATAATACTACAGCATTGAATGCAAGAACATATACTGCTATGATAAGATTTTACACAGCTGTAGTATATTTCAGTGTAGTGCAGATTATCGAGACAACAGCACCGACACTGCAATAAAATGAACTATCACATTACCGAAGTTTTATTACAGGAAATTAGACACATTTAACAAAATAACAGACCAAAGTATGTCAAACCCAGCCGGGTGGGGGCTGCACCCCAAACACCGCCAATATGGGACTGCCCCCCACACACCCCTAACTAAATATACGAACTCTGGGATCACACTATAGTGGGGAAAAGAACAAAGTTCCCCATGTTGG
>NC_056744.1:1689748810-1689791310 GCF_019279795.1 Protopterus annectens | reverse complement strand
AGTCAATTGATTTGCATGCTAATTATTCTAAAACTGCTGCAGTCATCCTTGGCTTTCTGTTAAGTGTTTTTGATTTTGGACATACTGGATTAAACAATGGGTGCTAGCATAGGTGAAAATGGTCATATCCAATTTGATGAGGTGCTAAGTGCATTGGTCTGGCTTGGTATTGACTTTCATTTCACTGAATGAGAGGTTTAAATGCTGACCTGCTTAAATTCTCATGCATTTCAATGTATGTATTTATCTGAATGTGTTAACCAGTGTAATCTATTCTTGCATTCATTACAAAGTAGTAAAGTCAGATATTGTCTAGGTGCATCGTGGAGAGAAGGCTTGGCTTAATTGTTTGTGAGTGAGTATGCTGTTTTAGGAAATAATATGTGTCACTTTCTACAGAATTCCACTCAATTGTGGAACTCACGGGCATAAGGAAAGGTTGGACAAGAGGTTAGTGCAGGCTTTTTTTATTACATTACTATTTTTTAAGAATGTACTTTATGTGGTTGATGACAGCGGGAATATAAATGACTGTCACGAGGGGGCGTGGCCAAGGATGAACACAGGATAGCAGCAGATTTCTTCAGCTCCACCAATTTCACTGCACTGACAGGAAATAATTACTTAAAAAATTAATGTATGAAGTAATTTTCTTTCTAAATATGTTTGTTTTATCTATTTCTTGAACTATATCTAAAAAAGAAAGGAAATTTTTAAAATATTCCTGTCAGAAATCACCTTGGAAATTTTCTTGTCAGTTTCTCTGTTTGAAATGAGTTCCAGTAAGACAAATTCTCAAGACTCCAGCATCAAGAAGGAACTTCAGTCTCTGATATCTACAATCCAGCAACTTACTGCTAAGATGGATAAACTGGATACTAAAATTGATACCTTCATAGAAAAAACTACAAAACAAATAGACTTGTTACATATAGATTTGCAACAACAGAAGATCCAGATTACAGGCATAGAAGAGACTGTAAATGACATGGAAAATAGAATCCAAGAAGAGGAAATCAACATTGAGTTTCTGCTGAAACAAAATACACATCTACAAACAAAGCTTGATGACCTGGAAAATAGATCTAGGTGCAATAACATTAGGATTTTTGGACTGCCAGAAAATATTGAAGGTAACAATATTACTTCTTTTTTAACAACATGGCTCCCTAAAACTTTAGACTTACCAGAAGCATTCTCTTTTGGTATCGAAAGAGCACATAGATCTATAGCTAATACTAACTCTAACAAAAACTATCCTAGATCAGTTATAGTTAGATTTCTATCATCTTTTGATAAAGAGATGGTTCTTAAATCTGCTTGGGCTAAAGCTCCTGTTAAAATTAATGAGACAACTGTACATTTTGACAATGACTATTCTTCCTTGGTAATAGCTAAAAGAAAAGTTTTTCTGCCACTAATAAGGGAGCTTAAAAAAGCACAGTTTGAAACCTACCTTCTGTTTCCTGCCAAGCTAAAAATCTTCCTTCCTGATGGTCCTAAAATTTTTGATGACTTAGACTCTGCATTACTGTTTATAAAAAAAAATAAGATTTTGGATAAAATAGAGGAAATGGAATGGGCTAGCCCTTCATTAAAGAGGTTGGCAACTGAAACTTCGTGGAAGACTTCAGAGAAGAAGAAGAGACTAAAAAACAAATGATTTGTTATATGTTTTTTTTCCATTTTTTTTCCTCTTTTTATTTTTCTTCATTATTAATCTTTTTAAATATAGTTACTGCATTTCCAGAAAGCCACAAATATTCTGAAAAAGATTTAATCAAAGTTATTTTCTGTGTGCAAAGAAATGTTTTGTTTCATAATCAGTCAAAATATCTGAGGAACTAATAACAAGCTATCATTCAATTTGTTTCTCTTTCTGAAAAAGAGAAGTAAGGTTAGTAATTTGATACATTTTTTTCTTTTTTTTTTTTCTTCTCCTTTTCTTCTTTTCTTTATTTTAAACAATGACATTCTATTTAGATTATGTAGTGGGTAAGGGGTGGGGGAGGGTAGGGAGAGAAGTGTAATGAAAATATGATAAATGGAATAATAACTTATTTATTCCTTGTAAAAAAGTTTATATGTTGTTTAAATGCTATTGCTAATTATACTTCCTTGATTATATTGCTTATGCTTGTTTACAAATAATCTGTCATGCTTTAATTAATAATAATTTAGAACTAAATAATATGTTTCATTTCCATCTTTATTAATATAAGCAGCAAGTAATATTCCATTGTAAATACTTATCTATCTCTGCTTTACTCTCTTTTATTTTCTACTCTTTTTTTTTCTTTTCTCTATTCTTTCTCTTTATTCTCTTTCATATTAATATATTGAAATGCTTTTGATCATACAGGCACAGTAAATAATAAGATTTGTATAAAAATTGAGTTGGGACAAAAATATTGAGTTTTATTACATATTAATAACGTTGGGCTTAATTTCACTTGCATAGAGGCTGTAATAACCTGTAAAATACTTTGCGAAGGTTTTGTTATGTTTAGATGCATTTATACTGCTAAATGAATGTTAGTCACTTGTTTTTAACAAGATTCCCGCCAAAATGTTAAGGGAGACAATTTGGGATGTGGGTTACCTCATGAACAGTGTCCTCGAGTTGTTTTAAAAGCTTCAACTCTCAGAATTCACGCAGAGAAGCTGAAAGCAGTCAATTTGAACTTTGACCCCAGAATTCACACTGACACATCGCAGATTCAGGAAGAACACTCTACCAGGAAGTAGAACTGCTGCAAATGCGACTCTGTGATGGGAAATGAACTCTTTAACATTTAAATGTGAGTTATTTTATATAATTACTTAAATATTTATGTTATAATTTATAAAATATGTCAGTTATAATGATTTTAAATGATGCAGTTTCTTATAGTAAGCAAATGCGATATTTTAGAAGGCATAGAAAGTGAAACATTTATACAAGTGTTTTTGAAAGTTTACTTGACTGCAGCATATTGATTTATGTTAAAAACTTATGATTTAAACATATACATTACTATAACTCATTTGATTTATCTGATTGACAAGCATAAATAACTTTATGACTCTATTCTGGAAGAAGTTGTTATGTGATATATTTTAAAGCAGCAGTATAGATATACAAAATACAGATGGCTTACCTCACAATAATGCAAGTGTTTCTGAGAATTTACATAACTATGCAGTATGATTTATAACAATTTCTATAAATATACTATTTTATTCTACTAACAATAATAAGTATGAGAAAAAAGCTCTGATACAAGTAATTCAAGTTTTTTTGGAAGCTGTTAACTGCATTTACATGACAGAAAATAGATGCATCTTAATATATGTAATGTCTGAACCTTATTAGCCAAAGTTATTGATTTAAATGAACATTAGAACTTATTTTTACAAACTTTGAATAAATTAATATGTATATATGCCCTCCTTTTTTTTTTTTTTTTTTTTTTCTTTCTTTCTTTCACTCTCTCTCCCTCTCTCATGTCTTTTATTTCTCTCTCTCCTCTTGGTTCCTAATATCAAGTTTATTTGAATGCTATTTGAATACAAATGTATTATATTAAATAGATGTATATAGTAGTATGAATAGTTTTTTTAAAAAAAGTTTCTCTTAGTTTATATGATGCTGTTTTATCAAATGTGTAGTTTTGTCTTGCTAGATAATCTAATTGAAAGTTGTTAATTTAAGTTAAATATAACTAGTATTAAATTGATAAGGTGGTAGCTGAGGTACTGCTGCTTAGGGTAGGGGGTTAACTTGAGTAGTATGTACTACTCTAAGTTGGAGTTTTTAACTCCAGGCTGGGTGCAAGGTTTAATCCTTACATTATTTTCTCTTGTTCACTGTTGTATGTATATAGTTCTGACATCCACAATACATTTTGTAAGCTCATAGTCACTGCAAACAAAATTGAATCTTATACAAAATCCCACAAGAGATTCAATAAATACAGCTATATTTAAAGGTACATCTAAAGGAGAAGGTGTAACATTACTTATTTTGTTAATTGTTATTTTGATCATAAGTTTCTTATGTTTTAAAAATGCCAAATGACATCTCTAAAAGGAATTTCTTTAAACATTAATGGACTGAATAATCCGTGTAAAAGGGCAAGCCTAATAAGATACATTAATTTACATAAGGCCAACTTAGTCTTCCTTCAAGAAACTCATCTCTTGAAAAAAGATATTGATAAACTAGCCACAAACAAATATACAGTATTGGTTAGTTCAGAGCACACTCAGAGAAAAAGAGGAGTGGCTATTTTATGGAATAAAAGTATGCCCATTCCTAAAAACTATCAAGTCTTATCAAGATGATAAAGGAATATTTTGTATGGTTACAATACAAATTAATGGGAAGACTTATACATTAATTAATGTATATTGGATACCTGGAATTGGTATTAATACAGTGAAATACCATCTTGATAAGATCATATCATTCTCTATAGGAGATATTATTTTAGCTGGTGACTTTAATTGTATACTACATGAAAGTGACACTACCACTATAGGAAAAAGGAAAATTACATCTAATGCAAAACATTTAAATGATTTTGCTAATTCTTATTATTTAAATGATATTAATAATCAGATAGATTCAAAATCATTACCATACACCTTTTTTTCTAACAGATACAAAACTTATTCAAAAATAGATAGGGTCTTTATTTCTAACCAGATGGTAACAGAATTAATTAATTCCAAAATCATTTAATATCCTATATCTGATCATAATTCAATTGTTTTTGAGTTCATGATAAAAAATACTCACAATGTTCAGATCAAAAGGATACCAGCATACTTAACTCAACTAAAAGACTATAAAGAATATATACTTTCAGAAGTACAACATATTCTAGACATAAATAATACTCCTGAAGTCTCCATGGTCTATGTTTGGGATGCCATAAAATCATATCTATATGGACAAAGTATCAGATGGTATAATAATAAAAGGAAATCTTGGGACAAGGAATTGTTAGATATTCAAAGTAAATTAGACTCTTATAAACATAATAATAAAGAAAATATTATGGATAAGAAAGTCATTGAAGAAATAAACAAACTAAATGAGAAATATAAAGAAATTTTAACTCATAAAGTTAAAATAACTCTAGAGAAATACAAGTTTTTGTCTTACTCAATAAGCCCCAAATACTTACATAGTCTTAAAAATAAAACAAAAAGGTTGAATAAACAAAATCATATCAAAGAAATCTTTTCTCTAAGGAAAAAGAAGAATGTTTCTAGTCTACCAGAAATACTAGATGACTTTAGAAATCACTTTCACAAAGTTAGCCATAATAACATTAACATGGAACCTAAAGATAAAATAAAGGAGTTTATAACCACAAACATGAATAAAAAGCTTAATAAACAACAGATTAAACTATTGGACAAAAGTATTTCATATACAGAGGTTGTTACACAAATAAACAAGCTTAAATCAAACAAAGCACCGGGTAATGATGGTATTATACCAGAGATATATAAAATCCTTTCTAAAAGTACATACTCATTAATACATAAGGTTTTTATTTTGGCCCAAAATGAGCTAATAACTCCCCCATCTTGGCAATATATATTTATTTCGCCAATTTTAAAACCTAATAAAGATCCAACTAGATGTACTTCATATCGACCCATCTCATTACTTAATGTTGATTATAAAATGTTTATGAGTATTTTTGCTGATAGATTGAAGACAATTATCCCTGGCATTATAGATATAGATCAGACAGGCTTCATTGTAAATAGAAATACTTTTGATAATATAAGGAGAACTCTAACATTAATTGATTTTGCAAATAGGAAAAAGAAAGATTTAACACTTATTAGTCTTGATATAAGTTCAGCATTTGATTCAGTAAGTTGGGACTATCTATTTACCTTACTGAAGTGCACAAACTTCTCAGATGCATTTGTAAATCTAATTGAGCATTTATACAAAGGAACATTGGCTTATATTAAGGTAGGAACATATGTCTCACAAAAAATACCCATTTTTAAAGGTACAAAACAAGGGTGTCCACTCTCTCCACTATTATTCACTTTAATAATGGAGCCTTGGACTAATTTGATCAGAAACAGTACTGACATAGAGGGTTTTGAAATAGATGAAAATACAACATCTAAAATTCAACTTTTTGCAGATGATGTTTTAATTATGTCAGCAGGATCCAATTCTTCTATGTAGTCTCTATTTGATAAAATGATGAATTTTAAAAGTATTTCTGGTTTAATATTCAATGAAGAAAAAACTAAAATACTACCTATATATACACGAAAAAATATTCTCAATAGTGATTTTACTAAATATGTACCCAATTCAGGTCAGATAACTTATTTAGGTATAATATTATCTAAAGATATTAAATCCATTATATATAATAATTATACCTGTTTTCTTAATATACAAAATCTTTTTAATACCTGGAATAATATGTTTTTTACTATGGAAGAGAGACTTACAATTATTAAAATGATAATATTCCCCAAGATTTTATACTTAATACAATCAATAATACTTCCACCTACAAAAATAATTATCAAGAAACTGAATACACTAATGTTAAATTTCTTATGGGCACCTAATAGACCTAGGATTGCATTAAAGAAACATACTAATAGCTGGTCTCAAGGGGGTATTTCTTTTCCAGACTTTAATTTATATACTATCTCTTCTATTGTAAAAGTTATTACTTTATTAATAGATCAGTCATATGTTGCAAAATGGAAAGATTACTGGGAGCTAATTAGTATGCACTTCATGAAAATCTCCTTAACAAATAAAAATATGATTGTAAATAACTCCATGTTATGGTTACTAAAGGAATTTTGTACTTCGCCTATTACACCTAAACATATAGTTAGTTACCCATTAAATATTATTATTAGTTATCGTAACTTTATATTCATGCATCCTAAATATAGGGAATGGAATTTTATTATATTCCCTATAATGTATACTCGGGGTATGCTTTTGTCATCCACTTCTGAAGGAACTCATTTAACTACGGATACTGATCTAAAGTACTGGTATCAGTTGATATCTGATAATAAAGTTAAAAATCTAGATTTCTTAAAACAAGAATTTGATCTAAGAGAAACTTGCTGGTTAGAGGTTCAGACCTTTAGACAACATCTCATTGATAAAATAGATCTAATGTCTATAACAGTTAAAGAGTCTATCCCAACACTGATTGATTACTTAATATTACATTTACAACGTAAAGTTTCTGATAAAGGTAAGCTTTCATACATACATAAAATTATCAGACAAGAAACTTTTTACAGTGTAGATACCTACTGGAATTATTTCACTTCCATTAATGGTGACCCACCAAATCAGCAAGATAAACAATATATATTGGAATCTGCCTATAAAACTACGTCTTCCATTGTCTGGAGACTTTTTACATGGAAATTTTTACATAGATCCTTTTATACACCGTTGATGATGAATAAAATAAATAATAAAGATAATCTATGTAAAAGATGTAATGTAGAAATTAATGCTGACTGGGCTCATATGTTTTATGACTGTATAAAATTGAAAGAATATTGGAAGTCAATTAATGAATTTTTGCAGGCTCTTTTTACAGATAATTTCATTATTTCTAAATCTCTTATATTATTCAACACACCTGTACCTCATAGTGTTAAAAAGTTTAAGCTTCCCTTGCTATGGTCTATTCTAGCAGTGGCTAGAAAAATAATAACCAGAAATTGGATTTCAGATACACCTCCTTCGTTCAATGAATTTAAAAATGTTATGAATATAGTGTGCCATATGGAAATAAACACAATAAAGTCAAGAACTACTAGAAAAACATCTTATTATATTGTATGGGATAATTTACAAAACTTGTTAAAAAAATCTTAACTTCAATAGCATGGTATTTTAGTTTAATTAATTGATCTGATTGTAGTGGATGTCTTTGTAAATACTTTGGTTGTTTTGTTGAATGTTATAATCATATCTATTTTAATTACTTGTATAAAATTGTTATGATATTTCTCTTGTATGTTAAAACAATCAACTTGTTTTAAAAAAAAAAAAATAAATAAATAAATAAATAAATAAATGACTGTCACAATTTGCTATAGGTGGCTTGAATTTTGGAGTACATTTTATAGATAATAGCTATATTCTGCTGTTTCAGCTGTTCTGTAGAGTCTGTGGAAGGGTTTACCTTCATATTGTAAGAAATGACAATATCGATCCCGCTTTTGTGCGAACCAAAAGTGCGAATTTTAAACTGCGAAAGTCTCTGTAGTTTGAAAATCAGCAAATTGACCAACAGAGTCACTGATTTTCAAACTACAATGTAGATGACACATCGTAATGCAGGGGGCAAGCCCCCTTGCACCCCCCACACTCCCCTACTTTAATATACTAACTCCAAGATCTCGCTACAGTGGGGTAAGGGTTCATTTCCCGATCCCCGCTACAGTGCATTCCGCACCCATAATGTCGAATCTGCAATGAGCGAATGCCAATGTGCATTCACTGATTGCACATTCAGACAATTTTTGTTCGAGGTATTGCCAATTTGGAAACCACCTTTTGCACATAGTGGAATCGTCCAAGTGCATAATGCACTTATGAAGGTAAACCCTGTGGAAGTCATCTGGAGAAACAGTCAGCTTTGTAAGAGATGGCTGCTTAAAGAGTTAATGGGACTTCTTTAGACTACACACTTAGATGTTACAGGTAAATGAACACTTTTATGTTAGGGATATTCTGATTTAAACTGTGTGTTATTGATGGCATATGTTGTGTTTGGTTTATATAGTGTAAAGCTTTGTATTATAGGCCTAATTTCTTACAAGTTGCTAGTTTTCCTACAGTCTGAGTATGCAGTAATTTCAGTGTGTGTGTGTGTGTGTGTGTGTGTGTGTGTGTGTGTGTGTGTGTGTGTGTGTGTGTGTGTGTGTGTGTGTGTGTGTGTGTGTGTGTGTGTGTGTGTGTGTGTGTGTGTGTGTGTGTGTTAATGGAGAAGTGTTATTTACATTACTAACTGGCTGTTTTTTTTCACTGATTGCTTGGGAGTCAGGTTTTCTTGGAGGTTTACCAGGTACTTTTTACTTTGCTCTGCAGGGTTTTAGCTCAGCTGAGAAATTGTGGTCATTTTTTTTCCTCAAATATCTTTTTTATTTTCAATTAAAATAACATTTACATAATATTTTTAAATATCATTTTAAACAACTATATACAATATTTGCAATAGCCTGACTTTCAGTTATATACACTGTATGGTATTAAATATAGAATTAACAGATCAGTTATCAGAGATACAATATTGATTATTGCAAAGTGACCAACAAAGATATAACTTTCTTCCAAGGATTATTTACCAATGACCTGGGATAGATTTGTAGTCCTTTGATTTTTATTTCCATCGATGCAGTTGTCTTCAGGAAAGTGTAGTATTCTTACAAGGTTGGGGGTGTATTTGAATTCCACCTTCTGGTTACACATTTCCTAGATATAGCAAGTATTGTCCATAATAAATACATATTTGTGTTATTCAGGTAGGGACCTTCATTTATATTTAGTATAATCAATACCTTAGTTGGGCGGCCACGGTGGTGCAGTGGTTAGCATTGCCGCCTCACAGCAAAAAGTTCTCCGGTTCGATCCTCGGCTAGGGTGCCTTCTGTGCAGAGTCTGCATGTCCTCCCTGTGGTCGCGTGGGTTTCTTCCGGATGCTCCGGTTTCCTCCCAAAGACATGCTGCAGGTGGATTGGATACTCTAAATTGGCCCTAGGTGTGCGTGTGAGTGTGCCTTCTGTGGAAGGTTGGGCGCCAGGCTGGCAACTCAACACCGTAAAACTCCACTGCCAATCAATGTGTGGACAAGGTGATCCACTGTGGCGACCCCTAACCGGGAAAAGCCGAAAGAAGAAGAAGAAGAAGATAATCAATACCTTAGTTAAGGTAAAGGATTCATTAAATAAAGCTTGTAAAAATAATTGATTCCATTCCAATATGGTTTAATTTTATTACATTCATACAAAATATGAATCCAGTCTGCTTTATTTGACTTTTCACACCTCCAGCAAAAGACATCTGTAGTAGTACTGATCTTTTTAATTCTATCTGGTGTTAAAAATGTTCTATGTAAGTATTTCCAGTTAAATATTTTCCAGTACTGTGTGTTAGAGGTGAAATTACCTGATAGTAAGATGTTAGTTTTAATTTCTTCTGTTAACTGCAATGGCTGACCTTTTGTTAATAACTGCCAGTATGATGGTTTGGGAATTGTAACTCTTTATATAGATTTGAAATGGAAATTTTCTTTTCACAACTATTATATATAAATTCATACAGAAAACTTATTAGATTTGGCATATTTTTAAATGAGGAATTATTAATTAATCTGCATAAATCTTGAGTGTACATTATAATGCTTTGTAAGATTAATCAGCCCTGTGTTGGAATATTGTAAGCAGTTTTTATCATATGTATATCTAAAACATTTAATTATTTACACACTGAAACCAGCATAAGAATCCATTTTGTTCCCAGGAGGTTATTGTTTCCCTATATATTTTGTGAGGAAAGTTCTTAGTGATGGTAAATGGGGTTAAAAGGTCAAAACAAAGTTTTAGATCTATGTTTGCATTGATAAGTTTCCTAAAGGAATTGATGTAATGATTAATCAGTGTTGTTTTAGAAGGAGACTGCCTTACAGACTATCTGCAAATATACTGAGCTGAGCATATTTTTTGATTATAGAGTTTGTTAATTGTTGCTTAGATCTCTGTTGAAATTGTTGTCTCACTGTTCTAAGAAACTGATCTGCAAATATACAGAGCTGAGTATATTTTTTTGGTTTTAAAGTTTGTACTGATAGTTGTTGCTTAGATCTCTGTTAAAACTGTTTTCCCCACCCCACCGCATTTTCTGCAGTGTCTTCAGTTGGTATAACTGTTTTTTACAGCTTGTGTATTATCTAACTCAATGATCACTTAATTTGACCTGCTAGTAATAGCCTGCATTTAAATTGCTGGAACCTGTGTTCTGAGAGACTGCCTTACAGACTATCTGCAAATATACAGAGCTGAGTATATTTTTTGATTATAGAGTTTGTTAATTGTTGCTTAGATCTCTGTTGAAACTGTTGTCTCACTGTTTTGAGAGACTGATCTGCAAATATACAGAGCTGAGTATATTTTTTGGTTTTAAAGTTTGTACTGTTAGTTGTTGCTTAGATCTCTGTTGAAACAGTTTTGTCCCACCCCACTCCCTATTTTTGGTTTGTAGTTTAAATTTGGTAGCTTTTGCAGTTGCCCGCCGCACTGTAGATTTGATCTGGGACACTCCCCTAGTCCCATCTCTTTACCACATTCTACCTAATAAACTCTTTCTGCACTTGCTTTTAGTCCTTTTTAATTTAATTGCATTTTTAAACTGTGTTTGGTCTAATATTGCTACATACTCAAGTGTGCTATCTTGCACTGTATGTGAATTGTTTTTACTACTGTTTTTGCTACTTTTCTGTAAAAAAAACAAAACAAAAAAAAACTGTAAGCCTGTTTCCTACCATTCCTGTAACTAGTGTTCCAGATACAGATTTGCTGTATTGCTGTATCCAGGACTGTATGTAAGCTTCTGAGCCCCCAAGCCTTTCTGTATTGGAGGGAAGCCTTCTAGCTTATCAGTGGGAGTGGTAAGCACTAGGTAACCTGTCTACCACATAAGGAGTGGTTCTGGCCCAGATATTGTAGTTATTGGCCGTTTGGGCAATCTTCCATCTCTCTCAACTTTCTGATTTGAAAGCCTGCATTTGCACTTGTTTCTGTCCTGTAACTCGTGTAGTGCAGATACAGATTCTTAGTTTTAGCACTTAAATTTGCTTATTCATGCTTAGCACTTGTTCAGAACTTGTAAGCACTAAATAAGCTACTAATTACTATAGCACTCAGTCTTCCTCATTACCCAGAGGAAAACAAGTTTTGTACTTACTTTTCTCACTGGCTTAGAGAAAAACAGCTCTTGTACTCACTTTCTTCACTTATCTAGAGGAAAATAGTTTTTTATTCAGGCATGTCCAAGGGTCAGCTCCCAGTGTTCTCTCCTGTCTATCTGATGAATCTGGGCATCTTGATGCAATGTAGAAATTGCCTCATTTACACAGACAACCCTCTCCTCCTACCACCCAACACTACAACCTGTGAGAGATGCACTTATCTAGCCAAACTGGAGGTAAAGCTCTCTCCAACCAAGACTGCACTTGACAGCCATGAGGAGAAGGTAAACATTTGCACCACACCACACTCATCACATAGTCTCATTAAATCTACACCACCAAAATCCACACATAGTAACACAAAAACATTCGCTGAGGCTCTCAATAATAATCTGTCTAAGCAACAGAGATCTCCAAAGCAGAAACGCAAGCAACCTCCATCCCCCAATACAACCCAAATGACACATAGCCCACAGACTCAGTGTGCCACTCAACCGCAGCTAATAAGGCAAAACAATGTACCCAACACACTAGTCATAGGTGACTCTATAGTCAGGCACACTGATGTACCACTCACCAGGCTAAACAAGGAGAAGGTTACTGGCAGCTGCCTGTCAGGTGCCAGGATCCACCACATAACCCACACACTCAGGTTGTCACTCCACAACAAGTACAAATATGACTCGTCATTGTCTGTGTTGGTGTGAATGACCTGAGACGTACCTCCCTGGACTACATGAAAAGAGACATGGAAGAGCTCCGAACTTGTAGCCCAGGCAGATATGACCCTAGCCCTGAGTAGCATTCTATCATTGCCCAGAATGATACCGCAGTACAAGGACAAAATGATTGACTTCAACAATTGGCTAAGCTTCTGGTGTCATTCTAAGGGGATCCAGTATCTGTCTGCTTGGGATGACATGGTCGACAGACCACGATGCTTTGCCACAGATGGCCTGCACCTGTTGCCCCTGGGATTCTGGATACTGGCTAAGGCTCTTGCTGCCCCTGTAATGCCTTTTTTAGGCAGGGTTCAAATAACAAATTCACCACCATAACAGGAACAGGCAAGCAAAAACTGAGGGTAATGCTACTCAATGCTAGAAATCTAAATCTCAAAATGAACTCACTCGAGGCACTCCTTAAAATGGAGAACATCGATATGTGTGCAGTGACTGAGACCTGGTTCAAGGCTCCATAGAGCACCCCTGCACTACCAGGGTATAACTCATACCACACTTTTAGGCCATGTAACCTGGACCGAAACACCAAAGGTGGAGGTGTGTCCATATTCATTAAGGATAACCACACCTCTAGGCTAGCTGCTCAGTATAATGCATCCGATGTTATCCAAGTGCAACTAACTCTGGGCAAAACTGCAATCCAAATTGTAGCTTGCTACAGATCCCCCACCATGCCCCAGGATTCCCACTCCTCTTTTCTTGATGTACTGGAAAATATTAGGGTTCAACCAAATACCCTAATAATGTGCGACTTCAACTACTCCACCATTAACTGGGAAAACTACTCGTGTACCAAATCCTTAGCTCAAAGCTTTCTGGAATTCATAAACTCCAATGCCCTAGATCAACTTATTCACACCCCCACCAGGGGCAACAATATCCTAGACCTAGTCATTACCAACATGACTGACCGGTGTTCCACACCTGAAGTCAACTCCTCATTGGTCCGATCCAACCATAAGCTAATCATCCTTGATATCCACATCCTGCCCCCATCCCCATTAAGGAAACACAGTAAAAAATTTCTCCAATGCCAATTTCATGCTTCTTAAGACAGAAGTGGTGAATTTCATGACACCCATGCAGATGGACAATACAGTTACAACTGCTAAATCCTACACAAATGCACTCTATAAGCACTTAAACGAGTGCATGGATTGTGCTATCCCAAACAGAACCAAGACGCTATCCTCCAAAAAAAGCAAGCCAATCTGGTGGTCCCCTGCCATAAACCATCTGTACAACAGAAGGAAGAAACTGTTGCAAAAGAGAGTAAAATCCCATGAGTGGAGGAGCTCTCTGGTCAGCCTCAGTAAGAAGCTGAGATCCCTTATAAGATCCTCCAAAACTAGCTACAAAAACAAAATTGCCACTAATTTCAAGGACAGCCACAAAGCATTCTATAGCTATGTCAAGAGTCTCGATGGCAACACCCAGATCTGCTCTGAGCTACAGCACAAAGGCACACAAATTATATAACCAACTGATATTGCCAACATCCTGGCAGATAGGTTCAGTGCTAACTTTACCCCCTCACCCCCTAAAGGGCCCACATCTCTACAGGAAGAATGCAGAGTCCCTGTAATCACAACTATGCAGGTAAAAGCTGCACTCTCTAAAGCCAAAAACATAGCATCCATGGGACCGGACAACATCCCAGGCTGTGTTTTACATGAACTTCAGAATGAACTGGCTCCCCACTTAAGCACCATGTTCAATAATAGCCTTGCATCAGGCTTTGTGCCCACTGAATGGCACATAGCAACAGTTATCCCACTCCACAAAGGGGGAGCCACCACTGATCCTGGGAACTATTGACCTATTAGCCTGATAAACCTGGTCTGCAAGGCCATGGAACGTATCATCATGGAACTCATAAACAAAGAAATTGGTAACCTCCAAACTCTGGATCCCACCCAGTTCAGGTTTGTGAAAGGCAGATCATGCCTCCTGAACCTGATTGACTTCTTTGAGGCAGTCACCAAAGCCGTAGATGAGGGTAAGGTGGTTCACACAGCCTATCTTGACCTCATCAAGGCTTTTGACTGCATCCCCCCATTCTGGAATTATAGCTAAACTCACTAAACTAGGTATAAATCCCTATGTCACAAGATGGGTTGCCAACTGGCTCACTGACAGAACCCGCACTGTAAAAGTTGCAGACTCCAACTCTGACCTCAAAGATGTGACAAGTGGAATACCACAGGGTTCCGTCCTGGGACCTCTCCTGTTTGGTATCTACTTCTCTGAAGTACAGGCTAACACAAAAGGCCTTTGGCTAACGAAGTTCACAGATGACTGCAAACTAGGAGCCATAGTCAAGTCCCCAAATGATGTGGACATCCTACAGAAGGGCCTCACTGAGACAGATGCCTGGTGTCAGAGCCATGGCCTCAAGCTCAGTGCCAAGAAGTGCAGTGTCATCCCCTTTGGTAAAAACTCTGTACCCATGAACTACCACATAGGCAGCAATCTACTTAACACCGAATGCATGATAAGAGACCTTGGGACCCAGATGGACAGTAGTCTCTCCTTTGATAGCCACATCACCACAGTAGTCAGGAAGTCCTTCTACATGGCACACCTCATCATAAAAGGGTTCTCATCCAGGAAAAAAAGAGGTCATTGTTCCCCTCTACTCGACACTCATTAGACCCATTATAGAGTACAACACCCCTTTTGGAATGTACCTCACAAGACATCTGCAGCAGCTGGAAAGGCCACAGAAGTACCTCACAAAGAGGATTACTGGCCTCAAACAAATGCCTTACACTGACCGCCTCAAAAAACTCCAGCTTTACTCCGTAGCATATCACCTACTCCAAGGTGATCTCTGCCTAACATATAAAGCTATGTCAAACCCAGAGCTGTTGGACATGCTACACCTAAATAAATCCCAATCCCTCTGAGCTATATGCTCTAGGAACCTAAACCTTGTCACCACAATAAACAGAACATGCTGGAGGGATAGATTCCTGTCCCAGAGACTTCCCAAACTCCGGAAAAGGCTACCCATCTATGTCAAGCAAAAGTTCTTCATTAGCACTCTTCAAGAAAAATCTTGATGATGAGTGGATGGGAAATAGGAAATACACTCCGGGGATCACTTCTGTGTCTCTGCTCGATAGTGGCACAGGAAAATAACTTTCCTGGGTGGCGTAAGCCAGGGAACCTTGTTGGCTAGGCTTATGTAGGCTCTTGGGCTGATAGCCTAGTACCTACCTATGAACCTATATTGTATACTTATGCATAGTATGTACCAGGGTTTGTTTGATTTGTCTACTATTAAAAATTGTTTTAACAGATTAAATCCATTTGTTAATATAGCCATTGCTAATTCTTTCCAGTTGGCAAAATAATTTGGGTTTATTCAGTGTACTGTAGTTTTAAGCACATATGCTTTTATATATGTTTCTATTTCTGGGAAGTTCAATCTTCCTTGTTTCCAGAGTCTAATGTGATGAGTTAGAGCTACTCTATTCTTTTTGGTATACCATAAAAATGTTATTAAACATGAGTTTATTTCTTTAAGAATGCGTCTTTCAGGAATTAACTGTATTGCCAATGCTACATATAATATTTTTTGGCAATAAGACCATTTTTATTAATTGCAATCTGTCTTCAAAAGTTAATATAATTTTGTTCCACTTTTCTATATATATTTTTATTGTTTCAATAATGTTTTTATAATTTATTAATATTGTTTTGTTTATATTTTTGCATAACACTATTCCTAAATAATTTAGAGTAAGTTCTTGTTTTCCTATGATGGATTTGTCTGTAATTTGCAGTTCTTTTTTCTGATTTAAAAATAGAAATTTTGATTTTGATCTATTAAAGTGTAGACCTGAAATCTTATAAAATTTCTCCATTACTTCTTCTAGCTCTCCTAATGACTCTCTAGAGTTTGATAGGGTTAATAAAATATCATCAGCAAAAAACATTATTTTAGATATGCACTGGTCATAGACTTCTATTCCTTTTATTCCTGGATTATTGCATATTATTTCTGCAAGTATTTCTATAGCCAAAACAAATAAAATAGGAGAAAGGGGGCATCCTTGTTTAGTACCTTTCATTATATGGATAGATTCTGAGGTAAAAGGACCTAAATTAATGCAGGCTAAGTTATTAATATATGTTTTTTGGTAATAAGATGAAGGGAGGAGGAAATTCAAATAATGCTAAAGTTTTAAATAGATATTCCCAGTTGAGGGAATCAAAGGCTTTTTCTATGTCTAATCTGATTAGAAGTGTTTCTCTATCTTCTTTATTCACATAATCTATAAGAGTAAGTATCCTTTTAATATTATCATGTGTGTGCCTGTTATATAAAAATCCAGTTTGATCATTATTAATTATCTTTGAAAGTGGGATTTTCATTCTATTAGCTAGGATTGACATGAATATTTTGTAATCATTATTCAGTAATGATATAGGTCTGTATGAGGTGCAAAGGTCTGATGGCTTATTATCTTTTAGAATTGGTGTGAGAGAATATTTCCATGAGGGTGGTATTTTTGCTTCTGACTGGACTTCTAGCAAAGTTTTATGAAAAAGGGAGATTACTGTTGAAGGGAAAAGTTTGTAAATTTCCGTAATTATACCATCTATCTCTGGAGCTTTGTTAGATTTACTTTATTTTATCTTGTCAACAATTTCTTTGTAGGATATAGGTTTTTGTAGGTCTAGTTTTAAGTTTTCGGGAATTTTTTTATATTGCTACAGTTTGTATCTAAGTTTATTAGGTTGGTATCTAAATCTTCTTTTTTGAAGTGTTCCATATAATGGATCTGAAATACTTCAAGGATGTCTCCTATATCTGATACTTTTTTCCCTTTCTTTTCATGATTTATACTACTAATGTTATTTGCTTTAGATTGTATTTTAATTCTTGTAGATAAGTTATGTAGATATCTGGGGGAGGTGGCTAATGAGTTTATTTTTAATTTTTCCAAGGCTAGACAAGTTTTGTGTGTTAGAATTTCATTATATTTTTTATTTAATTCCTCTATTTCTTTTTTTGACTTCTGGACAATTATGATTTATTTTAAGATTTTGCTGTCAAGAGTCTGGTTTACAAGTCTAATGATTCAGATTCCCACTCTCTAATTTTGTTTTTGTACCAATTAAGGGTCTTACTAAATAAATATGCTTTTAATGAGTCCCAAACAATGACTTTATGGATTTCTGTTCTATTATTAATTTCAAGAAATAATTGTAGTTCTGACAACATCCAGGGTCTGAATTCTTTAATTTTCGTGATATATGATGGAATTCTAGTTGAGAGGATTAAAGGTTTAAACTCTATTTGGAGCTTCATTATCAGAGAGTCATGATCTGAGAAGGGGCATGGAACTATTGAGAAGTTGAGGACTTTTGTTTGTAAATCTTCAACTACGAATAATTTGTCTATTCTGGTTTGTCTTCCAAATCTATGGTCTTTATGGGAAAATAATAAGGATTTATCATCTTTTACTTTAAAAGTGTCTATTAAATGAAATGAATCAATCCATCTTTTTAAGGATTTTGAAATAATTGCTATGCAAAAAGGCTTCTTGGTGGTTTCAGAAGCTTCTAAGGTACAATTAAAGCCTCCTCCCAGTATAAGATTTCCTTTATAATTGTTGGAAATAAAATCTAGGTGTTTTTTAACCGTTCCTGCTCCAATTCCTGGGAACCAATATAGATTAGATAAGGTCCATATTTTGTAATTAAATTTAATTATAACAAATGCTAGTAGACCTTCCTTGTCTTCATATTTATAAATAATTTTTGGAGTGATTATGTTTTTCTTCCAGAGAACTGTTACTCCTTTTGTCTTTGTTCTATAGGAGGATTGAGCTAAGACTATATAGTCCTTAGGGTTCCAAATAAAGCTATCATTAGTCTTAAAATGTATTTCCTGGAGAAATACTGCTTGTGCCTTATTTAGATTTAAATATTTTAGTAAGTTTGATCTTTTATTTGCATTATTTAAGCCATTAGTATTTAATGATAAGAATGTTAAATCCATTTCAAGTTATTGTTGGAAGAAACTTTTTGCTTCTTTTTTTATTTTGATTATAGTAGTTATACCATATTCCCTGATAACACTGAATGTTATTTTTATGTGTGTAAACTTGGGAGTGTAATTTAATGTTCTTTCTTCTTTAAATACAAGTAGGGTAAAATTCTGGTCAGGCTTTAAAAAAGTACTTCTATAAAACATTAATTCTAAAGTCAATAAAAAAAAGAATAGCAACCCACAAGGCAAACGCTCCATTACCCACAAGTAATATAACCAATAAGTAAAAAATCAGCTGGTAAAGGAGCAACCAAGGCAGCATAAACAGCAACAATAAACCTCTTCTTCAAAAACGTTTTATTACATGAGGTGAGCGCTTTCACATAAAATGCTTCTTCAGACCTATAAATATCAATGAATAAGACAAACATATATATACAAGAACCAAATCAAGCCAGCCAGTTATAAGATACTACTAATCATACTGGCCCAAATACTTAAAAACACAGTACATCAAAAGTTAAAAAACATGTAAAACTGACATATAAATATAAAAATCAAATCTAATAACCAAAAAACATATAACACTAACATCAAAAACTAAGACTCTAAATAAAAAAAATATATATAATATATATATAAAAAAAAAAATATATATATATATATATATATATATATATATATATATATATATATATATATAAATATAAGGACATAAAAAATAGATGTGAATACAAACAGCCTAGGACTTACATGGGAATTCTACATTTCTTAAGCAAAGGCTTGATAGATGCTCGCTCATTCAATCCAGAGCCTCTATCAGCCCTCAAAATTATCATCCAATTGGTTTCTCTATATTCAGTATGATTCCGAATATCCCCCATTCTGATATTAGGAATGATGATGTCAATAGCCCTGAATATAAAATGGTGCATTTCTCCACACTTCAAAATATGTTTAGAAAGGGCATTATGTACTAAACTCTTCCGTATGCAGTATATATGTTCTCTCATTCTTTCTCGTAGGGATCTATTAGTCTTCCCCACATAGAAAGATTTACAGGCAACACATTCAGCTAGATAAACAACATTAGTAGACCTACAATTTGCATTTACACTAAAGGTAAATCTCCTACTCAAATCTGGATAATCAAAAAATTCAGATGTATTGATCACCTCAGAGAAGTTGCAGCTGTCACAAGGCAGCGTAACTCCTATTTCTACATAGTTAGTATTATGTTCCCTACTGCTGCATAACAACCTTTTCAAGTTCATTCTATTTCTATAAAGAAAAGAGGGATGTGGACCAACAATGTCACCAATTTGTGGGTCTACCTGTAGAATAGACCAATATTGCCTAAACAGGTCACCTAGTGACCTATAATCTCATGTGTAAAACAAAGGAACCTTCACACAACGACATTGATTCATGGGGGAAATAGGTGGTCTCACTGATATCTCCATCCTAGGACCATAGTATGGAGCTGCTACATCCTGTCTAAGATGTTCCAGATCTGCCCAACTTTCCAAAATCTCATCCTTATGATAACCACGTGATAGTAGCCTCTGTTCCAAAAGTCCAACCTCGGACAGAAAACCTTCATTGGTTGGATTCAGTCTTGAAGCTCTAATGCCCTATCCATATATCAAATTACGAAAGACATAGTTAGGGTGCATAATAGTTCTACTTAAAAGGGTGTTCCTAAAACAAGTTTTCCTATAAACCCCCGTATTAATGATGGAGCCCTGTAATTTCTCTATATACAATTCTAAATATTCAATTCTCTCCTTAGAGAAAACCATAGTAAATTTCAAACAATCACATAATGTATTCATGTGTCCAAAAAACTTATTCAATTCCGAAACCGTACCTTTCTAAAGAAAAAAATAAATCATCGACAAAATGTCGATAGAAAGGCACATAAATATCAAATTCTTTAACTTTAAACAAAACCTTTTCCTCCCATTGTGCCAGGAACATATTGGCGTAGCTATTGGCACAGGGAGTGCCCATAGCTACGCCATGTCTCTGAGTATATATATCATGTTGGAAGGTGAAAATGTTGTTCTCCAACACTATCTCCAGGAGAAAACAAATCAATTCAATCTGTTTCGGATGATAAGTACTGTGGACTATCAAATAGTCCTGTACATAGCTCACACCCAATCTATTCGGAATCATAGTAAACAGTGACTGAATATCCATAGTCACAAAAATAATCTCTTCAATATCATCAGTACTTTGTATGCAATCATAAAGATCTAAAAGGAACTGTTTAGAATCCTGTAAAACCACCTTATTCAGATTTAGGACAGGCCTAAGATGCTTTTCTATAAAAATAGACAGAGGCTCAGTAACCCACCCACCGCCCGAGACAATCGGGTGCATGGTGGATTAAACAGATGTTTATGGACTTTTGGAAGTCCTTGTATGACAGGTAACAGAGGATTAGACACAGTTAAGAAATCCAAAGTTACTTCAGAAACCAAACCAATCTGGAAGATCTCCTGTAAAGATCTGTTAATTCTACTGACAATGTTATGAACATCATCCATCCCTATTTTGTGATAAAAACTCACATCAGTCAACATATCTATCATAGCTGTATAGTATTGTGCACTGTCCATCACAACTACTGAGCCTCCCTTATGAGCAGGTCTAATAATAATCTTCGAGTTGGCTCTTAAACTTTTCAGAGCCTGTCTCTCATTGTATGTTAAATTAAACTTATCACCACGTCTGGGATTATCCATAGATACATCGTAATATTTAAAAATATTATCTTCAGTTAACTTCATATAGGCTTCCACTAGGGGATGGTTTAGAGGAATAAAGGTACTTAATTTCTTAAAACTAGGAAGATGGTCATGTAAAGTCTCAGTATTCTCCACAGGAGAACTATTACCATATTGGTATTGTAACATTATATTTCTACAAAAACCTTTAACTCTAAAACAGTGTAAATTAGTCTACTATTATTAGATGGAATAAAAGTCAGACCCTTACACAAAACATTATTCTCATACTGGTTCAATAAATATGAAGACATGTTAACTATTAATGAATCGGTACTTTCCCCCATATTTTCTTTAGGGTCTGAGTTTGCCCATATTCCCCTGACAACTTCCTTTTCTGTCGTCCCCTGCTCATGGATCTGCTTCATCTCCCAGATCTCTCTAGTCGAGCAGGTAATGGAAAAGGAAGGACTCTAAACAGTTCCTTTTAGATCTATATGATTGCATACAAAGTACTGATGATATTGAAGAGATTATTTTTGTGACTATGGATATTCAGTCACTGTTTACTATGATTCCGAATAGATTGGGTGTGAGCTATGTACAGGACTATTTGATAGTCCATAGTACTTATCATCCGAAACAGATTGAATTGATTTGTTTTCTCCTGGAGATAGTGTTGGAGAACAACATTTTCACCTTCCAACATGATATATATACTCAGAGACATGGCGTAGTTATGGGCACTCCTTGTGCCAATAGCTACGCCAATATGTTCCTGGCACAATGGGAGGAAAAGGTTTTGTTTAAAGTTAAAGAATTTGATATTTATGTGCCTTTCTATCGACGTTTTGTCGATGATTTATTTTTTCTTTAGAAAGGTACGGTTTTGGAATTGAATAAGTTTTATGGACACATGAATACATTATGTGATTGTTTGAAATTTACTATGGTTTTCTCTAAGGAGAGAATTGAATATTTAGAACTGTATATAGAGAAATTACAGGGCTCCATCATTAATACGGGGGTTTATAGGAAAACTTGTTTTAGGAACACCCTTTTAAGTAGAACTAGTATGCACCCTAACTATGTCTTTCGTAATTTGATACATGGATAGGGTATTAGAGCTTCAAGACTGAATCCAACCAATGAAGGTTTTCTGTCCGAGGTTGGACTTTTGGAACAGAGGCTACTATCACATGGTTATCATAAGGATGAGATTTTGGAAAGTTGGGCAGATTTGGAACATCTTGGGTGTAGCAGCTCCATACTATGGTCCTAGGATGGAGATATCAGTGAGACCACCTGTTTCCCCCATGAATCAACGTCGTTGTGTGAAGGTTCCTTTGTTTTACACACGAGATTATAGGTCACTAGGTGACCTGTTTAGGCAATATTGGTCTATTCTACAGGTAGATCCACAAATTGGTAACATTGTTGGTCCACATCCCTCTTTTCTTTATAGAAATAGGATGAACTTGAAAAGGTTGTTATGTAGCAGTAGGGAACATAATACTAACTATGTAGAAATAGGAGTTACGCTGCCTTGTGGCAGCTGCAACTTCTGTGAGGTGATCAATACGTCTGAATTTTTTGATCATCCAGATTTGAGTAGGAGAATTACCTTTAGTGTAAATGCAAATTGTAGGTCTACTAATGTTGTTTATCTAGCTGAATGTGTTGCCTGTAAATCTTTCTACATGGGGAAGACTAATAGATCCCTACGGGAAAGAATGAGAGAACATATATACTGCATACGGAAGAGTTTAGTACATAATGCCCTTTCTAAACATGTTTTGGAGTGTGGAGAAATACACCATTTTATATTCAGGGCTATTGACATCATCATTCCTAATATCAGAATGGGGGATATTCGGAATCATACCGAATGTAGAGAAACCAATTGGTTGATAATTTTGAGGGCTGATAGAGGCTCTGGATTGAATGAGCGAGCATCTATCAAGCCCTTGCTTAAGAAACGTAGAATTCCCAAGTAAGTCCTAGGCTGTTTGTATTCACATCTATTTTTTATGTCCTGATATATATTTACATATATATATATATATATATATATTTATATATATATCTATATATATATTTATATATATATATATATATATATATATATATATATATATATTTATATATATATTATATATATATATATATATATATATATATATATATATATATATATATATATAGATAGATATTTAGAGTCTTAGTTTTTGATGTTAGTGTTATATGTTTTTTGGTTATTAGATTTGATTTTTATATTTATATGTCAGTTTTACATGTTTTTTTAACTTTTGATGTACTGTGTTTTTAAGTATTTGGGCCAGTATGATTAGTAGTATCCTAGGATTGGCTGGCTTGATTTGGTTCTTGTATATATATGTTTGTCTTATTCATTGATATTTGTAGGTCTGAAGAAGCATTTTATGCGAAAGCGCTCACCTCATGTAATAAAATGTTTTTGAAGAAGAGGTTTATTGTTGCCATTTATGTTGCCTTGGTTGCTCCTTTACCAGCTGATTTTTTACTTATTAATTCTTAAGTATCAAATACAAGTAAATATGAATTTCCTATTAAACATGGAATGAAAGTCATTCCTAATCCAATAGATAAAGATAGATCCATTGGATTATCACTCATACCTTTAACCAACAATATCAACTGAGCTCCATATGTTAAATTATTATATGGAAAATGTTCTTAAAAGATATATGAAATTCTTTATTATTCTATTATTGTTCTATAGTATTTCCTATATCAGGATGGAATGTTAGTAGTGTAAACAATTATTATGTTGACTTAGAAAATATCCAATATTTAGTTACCCTTAAGAGATCCCAAACATGTCATATATGTCATTTTGGATAAATTAAATGCAACAGAGGAGCATACATGAAATAAGCCAACAACAAATAGATTATTACTGAAATAATTTGACTAAAAGGACTCTACAGGAGACAATGAGTGATTACTAATGAAATATGAATTTACTGTAGGTGTACTGTCTTCCTTTACTTTCCCACTCTTCAGCTCACCAACTTCAACTTACACTTATGAAAAGACATGGCTTATCAGTGGTATCCTGACTCTGAGTAGAGGTGCCCTACATTCTAGTGTGCAGTGCTTTTACATATTTATAGATTTACAAAGCAGAGTCTAAGAATGAACTATGATCACCCTGACAATTCCCATCTTGCATAGGGCACATCCTGCTTCTAGAATGGGTAATCACATCAGGTCTAGAATGAATGTGAAGGTACGTATATGGTAATCAAGACTTACTTTTGGTAAGTATTAATCAAATAGTATTTAGAGCATCTTAGACAGTTCTCGGGGCAGTTAGAATACTCTTAAGCCTCTCCTCCCTTGACCAAAATCAGAGATTTCCCTTCCCTTTCTTTCCCTTGTTTTAAATCAGTACTAATAAAAGACATGTATCTGGAGCATTTCTCCCTGTGCCTCTGCTGAAAACAGGCTCTGTGGAACCTAGTCGGACTTTCCCGGTCAACAAATGTTAAATAAAAATAAATAAAATAATAAAAGAAATTCAGCAAACATAGGTAAACAGAAATATCATTCAGTAGTCAGTCTTGTAAATGACTCACAATCCATTAAACAAGTCAGTGACTAACATCACTTTATTAAACATTATAAAGACAAATTAAGAATAATTTCCTAGCTCTTTAAATTTTCTGATAAAGCAAAAAGTTAACAATAAGCTATTTTTACTAAAAGTATAAAGCATTTCATTTTTCCTTGCATGTATACATTTCTACTTATATTCTAGTGTCAATAGTTGCCTTTGAAATCTGTACAATACTTCACTTCTTCAAATCATTCCTTTTTCAATTCAGGTTTTGTTTTGTCAAAACGGTAACAATATTTCAAGGGCACAATTAATAATTTCAAATAAATAACTTGCCAGTTGCCAATTGAGTTAGTTTAGAATGTATGGTTAGTGCAAATATAGCATGTTGCAAAAATAATATGTATTTTTTCGTGTGCTCTAGGGACTGTCATATGCAAGTGACATATATAATGTAGCATATACAGAGCAGATAGCTTATGGATTCAGGTTGTTAAAGTAAATTATGCTTATTAATAAGGCAGTTTCATTTAAATTCACAAGTAATTTGGGGACATTTCAGTAGAGTTTCCTGGAATGTGTAGTCCAATGTGAGTAACTGAGTCCACTTTTCCTCATAAACATATGTTCATAGGTTGTTCTGAGGAAGTCATACTATTTGATGAAAGCGCTTAACCTGTGGTCCTGGTGTTAATAAATCTTTTCTGTGGACTCGCAAGAGTGTGCTCCTTCTGGTTAATATGTTCATAGGTTCATAGGTAGGTACTAGGCTATTGGCCCTAGGGCCTATATAAGCCTAGACAAACGGTACCCTGGCTTTTGCCACCCAAGAAAATTATTTTCCTGTGCCCCTGTCAAGCACAGCCACAGAAGTGATCCCCAGGGTGAATTTTTTATCTCTCATCCAATCATCAAGATTTTTCTTGAAGAGTGCTAATGAGAAGCTTTGTTTGATATAGATAGGTAGTTTGTTCCAGAGTATGGGAAGTCTCTGGGACAGGAATCTATCCCTCCAGCATGTTCTGTTTATTGTGGTGACAAGGTTTAGGTCCCTAGAGCATGTAGCTTGGAGGGATTGGGATTTCTTTATGTGGAGCATGTCCAACAGCTCTGGGTTTGACATAGCTTTATATGTTAGGCAGAGATCACCTCTGAGTAGGCGATATGCGACAGAGTAAAGCTGGAGTTTTTTGAAACGGTGTGCGTAGGCCATCTGTTTAAGGCTGGTAATCCTCTTTGTGAGGTATTTCTGTGGCCTTTCCAGTTGTTGTAGATGTCTTGTGAGGTACATACCAAAAGGGGTGTTGTACTCTATAATGGGTCTAATGAGTGATGAGTAGAGGGGAACAATGACCTGTTTTTTCCTGAATGAGAAACCTTTTGTGATGAAGTGTGCCACGTAGAAGGATTTCCTGACTACTGTGGCAATGTGATTATCAAAGGAGCAACTACTGTCCACCTGTGTCCAAAGGTATCTTATCACACTTTCGGTATTAAGTAGACTACCGCCTATGTGGTAGTTCATGGGTACAGAGTTTTTACTAAAAGAGATGACAATGCACTTTTTGGCATTGAGCATGAGGCCATGGCTTTGACACAAGGCATCTGTCTCAGTGAGGCCCTTTTGTAGGATGTCCACATCGTTAGGAGTTTTGATTATGGCTCCTAGTTTACAGTCATCTGCGAACTTTGTTAGCCAAAGACCTTCTGTGTTAGCCTGTACTTTAGAGAAGTAGATACCAAACAGGAGAGAACCTAAGACTGAACCCTGTGGTACTCCACTTGTCACTGGTCAGAAGTTGGATTTAGAGTCTGCTACTTTCATAGTGTGGGTTCTGCCAGTGAGCCAGTTGGCAACCCATCTTGTGACATAGGGATTTATACCTAGTTTAGTGAATTTTTCTATAATTCCTGCGTGGGGGGTGGTGTCAAAAGCCTTGGCAAGATCTAGATATGCTCTGTGAACCACCTTACCCTCATCTACGGCTTTGGTGACCACTTCAAAGAAGTCTGTCAAGTTTAGGAGACATGATCTGCCTTTTACAAACCCAAACTGGGTAGGGTCCAGAGTTTGGAGATTACCAGTGTCATTGTTTATAAGTTCCATGATGATACGCTCCATTGCCTTGCAGACCAGGCTCGTCAGGCTAATGGGGTGGTAGTTCCCGGGGTCCGTGATGGCTTCCCCTTTGTGGAGTGGGATAACTGTTGCTGTGCGCCATTCAGTGGGCACAAAGTCTGAGGTGAGGCTATGAATGAACATGGTACTTAGGTGGGGTGCCAGTTCGTTCTGTAGTTCATGTAAAATGCAGCCTGGGATGTTGTCAGGTCCCATGGATGCTGTGTTCTTGGTTTTGAAGAGTGTGTTTTTTACCTGTGCAGCCATTATTACAGGTACTTTGCATTCTTCCGGTATAGAGATGGGATCTTTAGGGGATGAGAGAGGGGTAAAGTTAGCACTGAACCTATCTGCCAGGATGTTGGCAATATCAGTTGGTTCTGTATGTTTAGTGCCATTGTGCTGTAACTCAGAGCAGATCTGAGTGTTGCCATTGAGATTCTTGACAAAGCTAAAGAATGTTTTGTGGTTGTCTTTAGAATCAGTGGCAATTTTGTTTTCATAACTAGCTTTGGAGGATTTTATGAGGGATCTCAGCTTCTTATTGAGGCTGACCACTGGGTTCCTCCAATCATGGGATTTTTCTCTTTTTTGCAAAAGTTTCTTTCTTCTGTTGTAGAGTTTGTTTACAGCAGGGGACCACCAGATTGGCTTCCTTTTTTTGGAGGATAGCATCTTGGTTCTGTTAGGGATTGCACGATCCATGCACTTGTGTAAGTGCTTATAAAGTGCAATTGTATAGGATTCAGCAGTCATATCTCTATTGTCCATCAGCATGGGTGTTGTGAAGTTTGCCACTTCTGTCTTAAGAAGCGTGAAGTTGGCTTTGGAGAATTTTTTTTACGGTGGTCTCCCTAATGGGGGGTGGGGTGGGATGTGGATGTCTAGGGTGATTTGCTTGTGGTCGGATCTGACCGAGGAATTGACCTCTGGTGTGGAACATCGGTTGCCCATGTTGGTAATGACCAGGTCTAGGATATTGCTGCCCCTGGTGAGAGTGTGGATAAGTTGATCCAAGGCACTGGAATTTATGAATTCCAGAAAATGTTGAGCACAAGAGTTGGTACATGAGTAGTTTTTCCAGTTAATGGAGGAGTAGTTGAAATCACCCATTATTAGGGTGCTAGGTTGTACACTAATATTTTCCAGTGTATCGAGAAATGAGGAGTGGGAATCCTGGGGCATGGTGGGGGATCTGTAGCAAGCTACAATTTGCACTGCAGTCTTGCCCAGAGTTAGTTGCACTTGGATAATCTCGGATGCATTATGCTGAGCAACTAGCCTGGAGGTGTGAATATCCTTAATGAATATGGACACGCCTCCGCCTTTAGTGCTTCGGTCCAGGTTAGGTTGCCAAAAGGTGTAGTATGAATTATAGCCTGGTAATGCAGGGGTGCTCTCTGGAACCTTGAACCAGGTCTCTGTCACTGCACAGATGTCAGTGTTCTCCATTTTAAGGAGTGCCTCGAGTGAATGCATTTTGAGGTTTAGACTTCTAGCATTAAGTAACATTACCCTCAGATTTTGCTTGCTTGTACCTGTTACGGTGGTGAATTTGTCATTTGAATCTTGCCTAAAAAAGGCACTATAGGGGTGGCAAGAGCCTTAGCCAGTATCCGGAATCCCAAGGGCGACAGGTGTAGGCCATGTCTGGCAAAGCATCGTGGTTTGTCAATCATGTCATCCCAGGCAGACAGATATTGGATCCCCTTAGAATGACACCAGAAGCTTAGACAATTGTTGAAGTCAATCATTTTGTCCTTGTACTGTGGTATCATTCTGGGTGATGGCAGGATGCTACTCAGGGCTAGGGTCATACCTGCCTGGGCTACAAGATCAGAAAGCTCCTCCATGTCTCTTTTCATGTAGTCCAGGGAGGTACGTCTCAGGTCATTCACACCAACATGGACAATGACAGAGTCATATTTGTACTTGCTGTGGAGTGACCTGAGTGCATGCGTTATGTGGCCGATCTTGGCACCTGACAGGCAGCTGACAGTAAGTTTCTCCTTGTTTAGCCTGGTGAGTGGAACATCAGTGTGCCTGAATATAGAGTCACCTATGACTAGAGTGTTGGGTATGCTGTTATGCCTTATGGGCTGTGGTTGAGTGGCTCACTGAGTTTGTGGGCTATGCGTCATTTGGGTTGTGTTGGGGGGGCGGGTGGAGGTTGCTTGCATTTCTGCTTTGGAGGTCCCTGTTGCTTGGGTAGATTTTTTTTGAGAGCCTCCATGAATGTAGGTGTGTGTTTTGTGTTTCTATGTGTGTGTTTTGGTGGTGTAGGTTTTGAGGGACTATGTGATGAGTGTGGTGTGGTGCAAGTATTTAACTTCTCCTCTTGACTGTCTAGTCCAGTCTTGGGTGAAGAGAGCTTTGCTTCCAGTTTGGTTATATAAGTGCTTCTCTCACAGGTTGTAGTGTTGGGTGGTAGGAGGAGAGGGTTGTCTGTGTACATGAGGCAATTGCTGCCTTGCCTCAAGATGCCCAGATTCATCAGGTAGACAGAAGAAAACACCAGGAGCTGACCCTTAGACATGCCTGGATAGGTGCTTATTTATTAAGTATTAAAAACTGTTTTCCTCTAGACAAGTGAGGAAAGTTGAGTGTTGTAGTAATTTGTAGCTTATTTAGTGCTTACAATGAGTTCTGAACAAGTGCTGAGCTCAAAGAAACAGATTTGAGTACAGAAACTAGAAAACTGGCTAGTTCTAAGAAACAAAATTAAGCTAGAAGGCTTCCCTCCAACACAAAAAGGCTTGGGGGCTCAGAAGCTTACAAACAGTCCTGGATACAGCAAATCTGTATCTGGACTAGACAATGTATAGGAAAGGCAGGAAACAAGCTTAGAAATTTTTTTTTGTAAAGTGGAAAGGGGAAAGGAGGAGCAGAAGCTAACTGGGGTGGCCTTCTCAAATGTTCTCCCTGGAATAGGTAGAATAAGGTAATGACACTAGACTGGGAGGAGTGTCCCAGATCAAATTTACAGTAGGGACGGGCAACTGCAAAGCCACCAAGTATAAATTAGAACAAACAAACCCAACCAGATGCTTAACAATTGTAAAAAATTCTACTTAATACCTCACACACAGTGAGTAAAATAAAAGTGCTATAAATAACTTAGAAATAAGCAAAAAAACAGGATACTTGATGTTATATATCACAGATTAATTAGCTCAGAGCCCTTCCTCCGACTTCCTCCAATTAGCTCAGTGTGAAATGTCACAATTCATTAAACAAAGCAGAGTCTAACATCTGTCTAATAATCATTATAAAGACAAAGAATAGTAATTTCCTAGCTCTTCAAACTTTCTGATATCGCAAAATGTTTACAGTAAGCTATTTTAACTGGAAGACTAAAACATTTCAATACTTCCCTGTGAATATATATTTTACTTTTACTGTAGTGTCAAGAACTGTCTTTGAAATCTATGCATTACTTCACTTCCTTTAAGTCATTCATTTTACAGTTCAGATTATATTTTGTCAAAATGTCAATAGCATTTCAAGGGCACATTTAATATTTAAACTGATATTTTAAATGAATAACTATCAGTTACCAAGTGAGTTTGTACAGAGTGTAAGGTAACTGCAAAGATAACATGTTGCAAAAAGTAATATGTATCTTTTCATGTGCACTAGACACTGACAATTTCAAGTAACATATAAAATGTAACTTTTACATTGCAGACAGCTTGTGAAATCAGCATGTTAAACTGAGTAATACTTTTTAATCAAGCAGCTACATTTAAGTGCACATGTAGTTTAGGAACATTTCAGTTGTGTTTCCAGGAATATGTAATCCTATGAGGATAAATCATAAAATATTTACAAATCGTCCTATTATGTATTTATTTTACCTCACTTAGGTTGTTTTTCATTTTAATAACTAAACAACATTACTTTTTCTCATTATTTGTAATCTGTGAGGCTAAATGCACTTCGCAAGTTCACAGTGTCTTTAGAAACTGCAGCAGTTGTTTACTGTTGCTATGGCAACGCAAATAGAATGTGAAGAAAGCTTCACTTCTCTTAACCAACAGTACATTTTCCCTCCTTTTTTATATATATTTGTGAATACTAAAAGGAAATAATTCAAAGTACATATGTATATGAATGGAACATTCCAGAGTTAATCAGGAACATGTCCCCTATCCCAATAAGCATAACAGTGACAATCATTAATCTAATAAATATTGTAATCACAATTAATTAAGTTCACTATTCCAATTAGTCTACATTAAAACTAGATTCATTTAGACTATTATTTATATATGTATAGAAAGTGAGTTATTAAATATATACAGACTATATTAGTATAGTAAATAGGAGATAATTTAGAAAGGGAGACAAGATGCAGTTAAAATAAATAATGAGAAAAGAGAGAAGAGAGAAAGAAAAGATAAAATTAAGAGAAATACACATATACTATGTATGTTGATTTACAGTATAAATATTTTATGTGCTATATAGCCCTCCTTCTGTGAAAGAAAAGTACCGTTTTACATACCTAAAGTAATGTGAAAACTCTCGTATGTCATCTGTTTTGAAAAAATATAGATAAAGATTCTAGCAGTTAGTTACCTTTGCTTTAAAATTCCAAGCAGTAAAATTGGTCCTTTAATGTTAAAACAATTCATATCATAGTAGATGCTTTGAGAGCTTTGGCTGTAACAGTATCAGTCTTTCGCTTCTTCTTTTTGACATCTGTCCAGACATTTGTTTCTTTTGTTCTCTTGAGAGAAGGTGACATCCAATCCATATATTCTGGTAAAGTAATCACATTATAAGTTTTAATAAATGAAGAGGATTCCTCTAAGTCAATAAAAGTCCTTGTCTCGTTGGCATACAGTATTCTTATCTTAGCTGGATATGCAAGTTGTGCCTTGATGTTATTTTGTTTCAAAAACTTTATCATTGGCCACACTTTTTTCCTTTGTTCCATTATTCTAGATGAATAGTTGTTATCAAATCTTATCAGGCTCTGTTTGTATTTTAGAGGTGCCTTCCTCCAAGCAGATCTTAAAATCAGTTCATTGTCCAAGTATGAAAGAAATTTGATAATTATTGACCTAGGAGGAGAGTTTGAGTTAGTGGCAGGTTTCCCAAGAGCTCTATGTGCCCTTTCAATGCCAAAGGACAGTCCTTCTTTTAAATTAAAAAAGTCAGGGATCCAGCTTGGTAAAAAGGAAATAATATCCTCACCTTCTGTGTTTTCAGGTAATCCAAAAATCCTGATGTTATTTCTCCTCTCCCTAGTTTCCAAGTCATCTACTTTATTAACCATCCAAGTGTTTTGTTTAAGAAGCAGTTCATTCTGTGATTCCCCTTCCTTAAGTCTGCTTTCTAAGTCATTTAGATAAACCTCTATTCCTCTTATCCTTGTCTGGTGTTGCTGTAGCATTTCCTTGAGGGTGTCAGCCTGTTTTTGACTGCTTGTTTTAAGATTTTCTATATTCTCTTTAAAATCATCCATCTTCAAAGATAACTCCTGTAGGGTAGTTGCCATCTGTTGTAGTTCCTTCTTTAAGGCAGCATCCTGGTGAGAATTCCTTGAGTTGCTCATTTTAACAAGTGAATATATCTCCAAGCTTTTTGACAGGAAATTATTTGTAAAACTTCACTTTATTTGTAAAAGTTTCTAATTATGTAAATTAGTCCTTTAGCTATATGATTTTATACTTTGAAGAAAAAAAAAAGAATATTTTTTTCCTGTCTTATTTAACTAGTTATATGGAGCTCTAAAATACTGTTGCTTTCAGTTAGCCATTCAGGCTCTACCCCCATGTGGTCATTTTTGAAGGTTTTAGTGTGGCTTATTAGTTAAGTATTTTTGTATGTAATACAAGGCAGTTTCTACATTACCTCAGGATGCCCATATTCATCAAGCTGGTAACAGAGGTAGTGAATAAGTTCATATCCATGGCAACAGATCCTTTTTATTGATTAGACGGTTGGAGAAATTTAATTTGTTTTGTTGAGTACTCTCATTTTTAATTGTACACAGTTTTTGCAAAGGACTGCAATAAACATGATTTTTTTCCTATAACAATTTGGAGCCTGACAAAGGGGAAAAAGTGGCCCACTCCTCTAATGTAGGAAATGGCTGAATATGTCATAGCACAATCTGTGTGTGTGTGTATGTGCCATGTCTTTCAAATTTTACCTCCGAATTCTGGACAAAGAGAAAGTATTTAGGGAAAAGGTACTCTTAGTGGATGCTATTCACTCAAAATAATTTCCAGATTTAGGAGGGACTGAACAAAAGTTTGAGAACAAATTAGATGTGTTGCCCCAAATTTGGGAGAGCTGAGAGGTGTGTGTGTGTACTCGAGTATTGTACCTTTATGGTTTATGACTCAAAATAGATTACTTTTTGGATTCAATAAATTAAGTACATACATACATACATACATACATGCATGTACACATATTGTGAATACCTTGTGTTTGTATTGCAAAGGGGCATGTTTTCACAAATTTAAGGATCACCAATTGTGAATGTTCTTTTTCATTTAATGAGACTGCTTACTAAAGCTGAGGCCTATGTTGGGACAAATTTGGGTATGAATATGTTTTATGAATAAATGACTTAGACCTAAATTGACTGAAAAAATGTGTTATGAGCTGCAACTGACCTAGGTAATATATTTTTATTACTTTTTTATGTTAATCAGGAATGACATAACACAGCCAGACCCCACATGAGTGATCACTTACTCACCTATGTTATCAAATTCAAGAAAATCACCCCCCTTCTTACAACCATAAAAAAAATCAGGAACAATAATAAATTCAACGCCTCCATTTTTCAAACTGAACTTAAAGCCCACAACTGGACAATACTCAAGTCTCTTCCTCTTGAAGAGGCAGTTATCTACTTCAACACCACCTTCCTCAAGATTCTAGATTCCCATGCTCCAATACGGTCCATTAGAACTAAAATCAAAACCGCACCATGGCTCTCTACGGAAACAAAATCCAAAATCCTATCTAGAAACAAGATGTGGGTCACATGGCGTACCTCTAAAGACCCACACTCCCACCAAACCTTCCAGCAACTTAGAAATGAAACTAAAAGAATGATCTTAAATGATAAAAAATACTTCTTCCTCCACCTCCAACACAAACACCTTAATAATCCACAAAAATTCTGGGCAGGCTTAAACAAGCTCCTGCACCCAGGCCAGGCAACCACCCCACTCCAACAACTTGCAAACAACAGTGCCCTGTAAACATTGCTAACACATTCAATAGTTTCTTCACAGAAACTATACAATCCCTGGCCACACAATTCAAACAAACAACCAGCCCACTCCACTACCCATGCTAGCAGAATACTACAACTACATCAGATCATCTATTTACCTTCGATCCAGTACCCATATCCTTTATGACATCTCTTCTTAAAAAACTAAAACCCACTAAGCTAGCAGCTAACCTTCTCCCAGCTGAGTTTCTGCAAAAAGCAGCTGAGGCCATTTCCTATCCGTCTCCATAATCATAAACCGTGCCTTGTCAGAAGCCTTCATCCCTCCATATGGAAAATGTCCCACATTATTCCTCTCCATAAAGGTGGTAGCTCACTAGAGCTAACCAACTACAGACCTATAGCTATACTCTCACCCCTGGCCAAAATTATGGAAAAGTGTGTCCACAAACAACTGATGGAACACCTCACCAAAAATAAAATTCTAGCTAACTCCCAACATGGCTTCAGGCCAAATCACAGTACCACATCAGCCCTACTATCCTTTTCTAATACCATCAATAACTTCAGAAACAATAATAAACTATCATCTGCTCTTTTCTTAGACCTCTCCAAGGCCTTTGATATGGTGAACCACATTCAACTCCTCCATACATTAAAAAAACTATCACTCAGCAATTCCACGCTGAAATGGTTCCAATCCTACCTGTCCAATAGGCAACAGGCTGTTCTATGGCAGGACAAATTATCTACATGCCTACCTGTTACACTTGGAGTTCCCCAAGGATCTATTCTTGGCCCTCTTCTCTTCACCATCTTTGTTAATGACCTGCCCACAATCACCCCCCATGCCACATGCATTCAATATGCAGATGATTCGACTGTCATCAGCACTGCCTCCGACCTGGCAGACCTCACTGCTTCAACCCAAGACACCTTCAACCTAATAGAAAAATGGTTCTCAAGTCAACAACTAGTTCTCAACCCCAACAAAACAAAACTACTTACTTTCTCACCCACTAACACGACTCTTCCCCCCACCTTCTCTATTACATCCTCCAGTGGAATCACTATATCACCAGAAGCTCACACAAAGCTATTAGGTGTTACCATTGATAACTCCCTTAAATTTGACACCCATTTCAATCTTGCCATTAAAACCGTCAATAAAAAGCTTGGCTCTCTCTATAAAGTAAAACACTTTCTCACTCCTCATGCTAAAATTACAATTGCCAGCACACACCTACTATCAACTCTTTTCTATGCCTCCCCCCTCTTTACAAACCTAAACAAGACAACCCTTAACAAACTTGCTTCTTGTTACAATCACATAGCTAGATTTGCCACAAATTCCACCTTTAGAATGCACCACTGCACTAACTTGAAGCAACTAGGGTGGTTAGAGTTTTCCAGCCAACTCCATTTCAACCAACTCAAAATGGCTCACCAGATACCGTATCACCCAGAGAAAACACCAGCTCTGAAAAACATCATTCACCCCTATATTAACCTGCAATCTTTATGCTCCTCCAATAAGATCTTAGCTCAAACTACCAAAGCCAATAATTCTGCTGGGGATTCTCTATTCTCAAACTTTGTAGGTAAAATGTGGAACTCCCTACCGACCATGCTCACCTCAGAACCCTCACTCCTACAATTCAAAAAAAAGCTTAAACCCCATCTCAATACTCTCTGGCAATGTCCCTGTTCCAAACCTGATTAACCACTATCATTTACCCTTCTCTTACCTCACTATCCTTAACCGCTTTTTAACAAGGTGCCTCGCCTTTGTAACTGACCTATGTTTTTTTTATATGCTGCTGTTGTTTTTTTTTTTTCCCAAGATGTGATGTATCTTTATATTGTATTTAGAACTCAACTATCTTCCTTTTTTTTTGCATTAACAATGTTCATATGTCTGTTATGTACTTGGAGCTTTTCTCCCCGGGCCTCCGCTGAAAATGGACATGTATCCAGTCGGACTCTCCCGGTTAACAAATGTAAAATAAAATAAAAAAATAAATAAAATTTTACTGCTGGTAGATATAAAAAAAAGGTCAGAATACACAAAAGACTGAAGGAAAATAATAACTACTTTTCTTTGGGAAGGAAAACAACACATTTATGAAAATGTTTTTATGTTTTGTTTTATGTTTTTATTGGTTTTGTCCTGAATTCTTACACTTATCCAAAGTGTTTATAAATGTTGCAAGAGAAGTACTGTGTTTGACATGTAAAGTCAGCCTATTTCACAAATGTGGGATGCATTGGGTAAGGTACTTGTCATGCCTTCTGGTATTGCTGATATGATAGTATAGGGTTACAACTACTTTTATTATGGTGATGGTGATGTTAGATTGCTGAGTCCTTCATAGCATGGGAACTTTAGTGGGCATGACCTCTTCACTAATGTGTAGGACACTTGTAGAGAGAAAAGTCTTTCAGTCTATAAGAGTAGCTAGGGTTACTGACACCTAAGTCTTATTGTTAAGGAAACATTGAAGTATTTTAAGCTACTTTCAGTACTTTGTGAGGTATGTGCCAATGGGGGCACTGTTTTCAATGATTGGCCTAATAAATGATGTATACAGTAAGGGTATAACTTGTATGCAATTTGAGGAGATACCACAAAGAATAAGCTTTGCAAAGCAGAAGGATTTGTGGCAGAGTGAGATATCTGTATGGTAAGTGGTACAGATACAAACTTTACCAAAATAAACAATGCTGTATTTCAGAGCACTGAAGGTGCGCCCATGAATAATACATCAAGCATTTATCTGGTGTTGTTCTTACTGGAGATTTTAAATATCAGAATGGGATTTGATAACTACCCCCATTTCACAGCCATCATCAGACTTTATGCCAGGGAACAGTATGTATGTATGTGTGTGTGTGTGTGTGTGTGTGTGTGTGTGTGTGTGTGTGTGTGTGTGTGTGTGTGTGTATATATATATATATATATATATATATATATATATATATATATATATATATATGTGTAGATATAGATATATATATAAAATACATACGTGTGTGTGTATGGGTATGTGCATGTATCTATAGCTCTCTATTTTTATATATATATATATATATATATATATATATATATATATATATATATATATATATATATATATATATATATATATATATAAAATACATACATACGTGTGTACGTGTGTGTGTGTATGAGTATGTGCATCTATATCTCTCTATTTTTATATATATATATATATATATATATATATGTGTTGTTGTCTTTCAGCTTTTCCCAGCTAGGGGTCACCACAGTGGAACTCCGGTCCGATAATGATTGGCAGTAGATTTTCAAGAACGCCGAGGTACCAGTTCGACGTTCAACCTTCAACAAAGGCACGCCCATTTGCGCATGTCTTTCGAACGCCCACCCAACTGCGGGGAGGACATGCAGACTCCACACAGAAGGCACTCCCCGCACTCCAGCCGAGAATCAAATGGGAGAACCTCTTGCTGTGAGGCAACAACTGTACCGCTGCACCTCCGCGGATATATATATATATATATATATATATATATATATATATATATATATATATATATATTTACTTATTTATTTATTTGACATTTGTTTTCCATGGTGGTCTGACTGGGTCTACAGAACATATTTTCAACAGAGGCCTGGGGAGAAAAGCTCCAAATACAGTACAATACAAATACAGTATAATCCAATACAATAAAGATCACATTAGAAATACTATACAAAAATAAGTTGAAAGAACAAACTGCTACAAGATGTTGAAATATATTATTACACATCTAGATAATTCTATACAGTTAAAACACTACAGACAGTAATAGTTACTCTCACCATACATGATGTAGACATTGTCCAAAAAAGTAGTATGTAGGTAGTGCGTTGTGTGACATAGACTGTAACAGTACAAGCACAACAGAATGTTAGTTTCAGTTAGGAAAATAGCAGCTAGAAAGTTAGTGATGCAGACAGATAGTGAGAGAGTTAAGAAGAACAGAAGCAATAAAGCCTGAGCAGTAGCTTAAGGATATGGTATAGAAGCAGAGAAGGAGTTAGAAGAGCCTTAGGATCTTGCAGTCTGTGAGGGATTGAAATGACAGAAAGAGGAAGACCTGAGCATTAGGCAGGCTTTATGCAGGAGCAGGTCCATGTATTTTTGAGATGATTTTTTAAAGAGGCTTTGAAATGGGTTAGTGCAGGCATAGACCTGGTAGCTACAGTTAGTGAATTCCAAAGTATAGAGATAGAGTATGAATAGAGAGTGACCAGGTTTTCTTGTGGTTTTTGAGATAGCTAAGAGATTTTTGTCTTCTGATCATAGGGATTGATTTGGTGTGTAAGGTGTGACTAGACTGGTTAGTGCAGGGCAGGCGGTAGGCTTGAAAATAAGGTTGTACAAGGTGGATAGCTGAATAAAGGCAAGTTGTTTGTGGAGTTCAAGCCAGTTTAATTCTAGGAGTGGTTTACAGTGGTGTGTGTGATATTTAGAGTTTGTGGCAAACTTTGCAACTTTGTTGTAGCACTATTCCAACTTGCTTAGGGTAGAATTTTGTAAGTTAGTTAAGATAGGGTCACCATAAATATGGGAGGGAAGTAAAAATGTTTTTGCAAGGGTAGTTTTGGTTGCTGCAGTAAAGAAATGTTTGTTTCTATATAAGGCTCCCAGTTTTTGATGAGTTTTCTTTATATTTTGCTGTATATGGGGGGTCAAATGAAAGTTTATCAACGATAACACCTAGAAGTTTGGTTTTCCTGCACTATTTTAATGACAGAGTTGTCAAATGCAAGGATGTTGAAATGATCAGTGACAGGGGAGGTTTTTGGGATGAAAGAATACTAGTTTTGTCTTCTTTGGATTAAGAAAGAGTTGGGCATTTCTTAGCCAGGATTTGACTGCAGTAAAGGACTGTTGAGTTTTTGACAGTAGTTCTGATAGTGATTGAGCTGTGAAGATTTTGGTGGAATCATCAGTGTACTGAATGAGGGTCCCAAGGTGAGAGGCAGTGTGAAGGTTGTTTGTGAAAATGTTGAAGAGTAAGGGTCCTGGGATGGAGCCTTGGGGTACTCCAGTAGGGTTGTGGAGGAAGGGTGAGATTTCATTGGACCATTTCACTACTTATTTACGATCCTTGTGGTAGCTCTCAAACCATTTTACTGTGTTATGTGAGAAGCCTAAGTTAGACAGTGTGTTTAATAGTAAGGGGTGAGACACTGTGTCAAAGGCCTTGGAGAAATCAAGGAATACTGAGGCTGTATAGCATCCTGCATCTCTGGTCTTGTTCGTGGTGTCTGTAAAAGATAATAGGGTTGTAGCTGTACTGTGTCTAGGTCAGAAACCATGTTGGGTTTTGGTTAAAAGGTTGTTTTGCAATAGATATTGCATTACCTGCTGATGGATACCTCTCTCGAGAATTTTGGATATGGGTGACAAGATGGCAAGATGGCTATAGGACAGAAATTGGATGGATCAAAAGAGTTGCCTCCTTTGTGGATGGGGGTGATATGAGATTGTTTCCATATGGTAGGTACTTCTGATTCAGATAAAGACCTATTTATAAGGATACTGATTGGGTAGGCAACTGAGTTAACATACAGTTTGAGGTAGTATGGGGGGAGATTATCAACTGAGGTAGAGCAGGGTTAGTTTTTGTAGCAGTTTCTTAATGGTGTCAGTGAGTATGGGCTGAAATGAGAATGGAGTTTGTATGACATTTTATTGAGTAGGGGGGGTTAGTTTTGACAGGGTTAGAAGTAGTTGATGGCCAGGGATTCATGTCTGAATAGGTTGAAGGGTGGGGCAGTCCAGCATTAGGGGTGTTAGTTAAGTCCAAAATTGATTTTATGAAGTGCTTGTTAAAGTTTTTGGATATTTGTGAAGGAGGGGTATCTGGTGATAGGGTGTGCTCTCCATTTCTTCCAGGGTTAAGTAGAAAAGATATGGAATGCCAACATTTACTGGGGTTGATTTCATGCTGGAGTTGAAGCTGGGAATATGACTTCTTATCTCTTTTGATTAGTGTTGTCACTTTGTTACGTCGTGTTTTGAAATCAACATGATTTTGTTAATTTCTGTTTTGTTTCCAGGTTGACCAGGCTAGGTCCCTTTGCTTCATCAGGTGTTTACATTCCTTACAGAGCCATGGTGCTTCATCAGGTGTTTACATTCCTTAGGGAGCCATGGTGCTTCATCAGGTGTTTACATTCCTTAGAGAGCCATGGTGCTTCATCAGGTGTTTACATTCCTTAGAGAGCCATGGTGCTGAGTTCTTTTTGATTCTTTTCATACAAATGGGAGCTGGTGTATTAAGTATGTGAAGGAAGGTGTTATTAAAGTACAGTAGAGCATCATTAAGGGATAGTTGTTTAAGGGGTGTCCAGTCTATTTCCTGTAGAAGATTGTTGAATTTATGCTGACAAAAATTAGTTGAGTTCCTAACCAATTTTACAGTGTGTACTCTTAGTTGTTAGGAGTTTGTTCTAAGGGAATAAGCTGGTAGATGATTGCTCTGGGAGTTAGACAGTGTACCAGAGAGGGGTAATTGGCAGGGTGGGATACTAGAATCCAGTCTAAGGTGGATTGGCAGGTAAGATATTTTTTGTATCTTGTTGGAGCATTGATAAGCTGAGAAAAAACATACAGATTATTTGTGAGGGAGTTGAAAGCTATAGTTTGCCAATTTATATTTACATCTCCTAAGATTATTGTTTAAAGGTTTATTGTTTGGGATGTCCAGGATAAAATATTTTCCAACACTGGTATATTGTTACCTGGTGGGATATATATTACTATTATGCAAATTATTTTTGATATATTGAGGTTTGAAAAGGAGATAAGTACCTCAACATTGGAAAAGGTGGGTATATTACTGGTGTAGGGTGTGATGTTGAGTGTAGAGGGATATAGAAGTGCTATCCCTCCCACTTTCTTTTTTAGATATATCTCTTCTGGTTATTACACTTTATTGTGTGTATATAGATATATATATATATATATATATATATATATATATATATATATATATATATACACATATATATATATATATATATATATGTATGTATATATATATATATATATATATATATATATATATATATATATATATATATATATATACATACATATATATATATATATATATATATATATATATATATATATATATATATAGATAGATAGATATGGGTCTAGGATACATGCTCGACTAGCATATGTCCGAATCCCAAAACATCGAACACGCATACACGAAAGCGCTTAACATTGAAAAGTGCTTCCATGTATGTGTAGTTCAAAAGAAAATCTACATTTCTGCAAGGGCCTTAAGCCCCATGTGGGGGCTGTGACTACACCCCTACTTTATTATTCTCACTCTGAGATCGCACTACAGTGGGGAAAAGGGAATTTTCCCTTACCCTCACTTTATGATCTATGAAACAGGCACACACATGTAAGCGCTTGTCAATGTTAAGTGCTTTCGTGTATGTGTGTTCGATGTTTTGTGATTTGGACATATGCTAGTCGAGCATGTGTCCGGATCCCATATATATATATATATATATATATATATATATGTGTGTGTGTGTGTGTGTGTGTGTGTGTGTGTGTATGTGTATGTGAGTTTGTGTGTGTATAATTCTAAGTTTACCGGCACACATGGGGATTGGTAGATGCCAGATAACTGTAGTTTCTGGTTGCTTGAGAGTTACTATTAAAATTAGGCCAGACTAATACTGTACCCTATACCATTTGTTTGGCTTGACTTGTTCTTAGGTTGAAGAGAGAGGTAATTTATTTCTATCTTCCTTTTTAAAGCTCAACAACTCTGAAAATGTAAGGTATGTTTCTGTGGGGGGGGGCAATATACAACACAGAAATTGTACTGCCTTTCTTCAAGTTTTGCATATATAATATAGACCCAAAGAAACACTAAACCGGTTGGCAATGACACACACACACACACACACACACACACACACACACACACACACACACACACACACACACACACAGGTCATAGTCCATGTGAATGTGAATGACCTGATATTTATATGCCCAGATTACATGAAGAGAGACATATATCCCAG